>NC_057806.1:344698056-344790552 GCF_018294505.1 Triticum aestivum
TAGTGCTGGACTCGTTCTTGCGGGTCACTATGCGCCGCCATTGGGAGCAGTGCGGGGTCTTGTCGTGGAGGCGCTGGGGCGCGATCTTGGCGTGCCAGCGCTGGGAGTGCGCGAGCACCTTCCCGGGGACGTGGGATCTCTTGGCAGCTCCCTTCTTGCTGCGCAGGCACCGGACATGGAGGGTCTCGCCCCGGGGCTGCGCGCCTTGGAGCCAAGGCACCTTCTTGGGGAGGATGCGGTGGAGGCGCCTCCTGATCCTCGCTTCCTGCATGGGATGGAGGGTGAGGCAGCGAGAGGGACCGCAAGGGGGAGCCCCCTGGGGCACTGATGAGCTCAGTGATGCGGGCGAGCCAGTCTTCGTAGAGGTCGTCGACGGGGCGATAGTGCAGGAGCTCCCATGCCAAGAGCAGTGAGGCGTGCGCATCCATGGGTGCGCGACGGGCGTGGGACGACGAGCCAGCTGGAGTCAGCGACGGGGTGGCGGTGCGGCCATCCCGCCGCACCGAAGGATGCCGGGACGAGGCCTGCTACTCGTTCCCCGCCGGGCCGGTGGCGGCGTTGGCGGTGGGCGGCAGGGAACGATGAGGGGGGCCATCGACGGGCGCCGCCCGGGCGACGTGAGTGGCGCGAGCAGCCCGGCGCTCGACGCGAGCCCGACGAGAGTCAGCCATGGACACGACGGAAGATCACACGCGAACAGCGGAAGAAAGATTTCGGCGCACCCCTACCTGGCGCGCCAAATGTCGGATTTCGGGTTCCGGCAGACCCTTGAGGTTCGAACACTGGGGTGCGCGCGGAGATCTCTCCCCTACCAATCTACGTCTGATCCTCTCATGCGAACTAAGATGAAAATGATGAACAACACAAGAGACACGATGTTTATACTGGTTCGGGCCACCATTGTGGTGTAATAACCTACTCTAGTGTGGTGGTGGTGGATTGCCTCTTGGGCTGACGATGAACAATACAGGGAAAGAACAGCCTCACGAGGGGTGTTCTTGAGCTGGTGCGGTGTGTTCTACCTAGTCTCTACTGGGTTTCTCCTCTCTTTCCTTTTCTTTCCCCCTCTCTCCCTTCTTTGTGGAGGCTAGCTCTATTTATAGAGGCCCTGGGCCTCTCCCCGAATAATTGAGCGTGAAGGGCGCCAACAATTGGCCATTTTGAAGGGGAACATCTAGTACAAGTTATCCTGACCAAAGGTGGTCTTCGGCTGCCAAAAGCACTGGTGATGACGCCGTCTTGGGCTCCACGGTGACCTCCATCCGGCCGTCCGGCTGGTCTTGGTCTCGTTGCACCGGAATGGTAACCTTTGCCCGATGTCTTGGCCTGTGCTTGCCCCCTTTGCACCAAAGGGGAAACAAGGACCCTGCGCAGGTTGGCACCCGCCTGGCGCCCACCTGGCCTTGATCGTCATGGCTTGCGTCATGGGATCCTCGCGAGGTACCCTTGCATTGATCTCTCCGCCTCCTCGCGAGCCTGCTTGATGAGGCCGCTCTTGAAGAAGCTTCCTGTCGTCCTCCCCGCGAGGCTTGGCCCCTCGCGAGGGTCTTGAGCTTGGGCTGATGAAGACGTGTCGTGTTGGGCCCCCACCCGAGCCACGCCGCAAGCCGCAGGCAGGCAAGCCTGGGGACCCTCGTTCCTAGAACGCTGACAAGTATGAGGCCTTTCTCCATGGTCTTTGGATGGCTAAGGAGATGAACTTAAGCCGGGTCAAGTGCTTTGGGGATTCAGATCTGGTGGCTCAACAGGTGTCTGGCACTTGGGATTCTAAAGACCCCCTCATGGCTGCATATCGGCGAGAGGTGGACACAGTGGCTGGTCACTTCAAGGGTTATCAGGTGGACCATATAGACCGGCGCAAGAACGAAGCGGCGGACGCTTTAAGTCGCCTTGGTTCTCAGCGTAAACCGGTTCCACAAAATGTCTTTCTTGACGTGTTGCATAATCCGTCAGTCAAAGTACCAACAGAGGAAGAGTTGGCTATTCCTGATCCGGAGGCTCAATTGGTGGCAGCTTTGCATGTCATACCGGATTGGACAATCCCATATCTAGCTTACATGAACCGGGGCGAGTTACCGGAGGATGAAACCTCGGCCCGACAGGTAATCCGGCGTTCCAAGTCCATGACCATAATCAACGGGGAGTTACATCATTACAGCGTGTCAGGAGAAATTCAACGTTGTGTCTCTCCTCAAGAGGGTTGTGAGATTTTGCGCGAAATCCATGAAGGGGATGGTGGTCACCACGCTGTTTCAAAGTCTTTGGTTGCTAAAGCTTTTCTCCATGGTTTTTACTGGTTAACAGCACATGCTGATGCGGAGGATTTAGTCAAGAGATGTGATGGTTGTCAAAAATTCGCACGCTGTGCTCACATTCCGGCTCAGGAGTTGCGGATGATTCCAATAACTTGGCCGTTTGCGACTTGGGGGCTTGATATGGTTGGACCCTTCAAGTGATCCAAGGACAAAAAGACCCACTTGTTAGTGGCAGTTGATAAATTAACCAAATGGGTGGAAGCAGAGCCAGTCAGTAAGTGTGATGCGGCCACGGCGGTTCAATTCATCAAAAAGGTGATATTCCGGTTTGGCTTTCCACACAGTATTATAACTGATAATGGTACTAATCTGTCAAAAGGAGAGATGGAGGAATTTTGCCAACGTGTGCACATCCGGTTGATATAGCATCAGTGGCTCACCCCCAGTCTAATGGTCAAGCGGAAAGGGCAAATCAAGAAATTTTACGAGGTATCAAACCCCGGCTTACGGTTCCGTTGAAATGGACACCAGGTTGTTGGGTTGAGGAGTTACCTTATGTGTTATGGAGCATTAACACCACACCCAACAGGTCTACGGGGTACACACCTTTCTTCATGGTCCATGGAGCAGAGGCAGTTCTTCCTAGTGACATCCGTCACGACTCGCCCCGTGTGACAGCTTATGTTGAAACTGATAATGAGAAGGCACGTCAAGATTCCCTGGACCTGTTAGATGAAGAGCGTGATCTTGCAGCAGCACGTTCGGCGATTTATCAACAAGATATCCGATGTTATCACAGCCGCCGGGTTAAGACCAGAACCTTTCAAGAGGGCGATTTGGTGCTCCGGCTCATCCAGGATCAGACTGATATGCACAAGTTATCCCCACCTTGGGAAGGACCTTTTGTGGTCAGCAAGAATCTGCACAACGGGTCATACTACCTCATTGATGTTCGAGAGCACAAAGACTCACGTAAATCGGAGGAGGAGACCAAGCGGCCGTGGAATATAGCTCTTCTTTGGCCTTACTATACTTGATTTGTAGGCTCTTCATATGTACATATTTCTGACAATGTATATATTATATAATAAACCGGAGCCCCGAATAAAGCGGGGTCTCTGTTCTTTTTTACATCATGTGTGTGCTTACAAGAATTTCTACCGATAAGTCCGTGTTTTGGTTAAACTGGTCTCTGCAGCCGTATGGTAATAAAGAAAATCACTAGGGGGCTTGGTCATATCTGAACCATAGCTACACCTCTTGATTGGTTTAAAAACCAGAAAGGAATTTCACTAGGGGGCTTGGTTGTTATCACACCATAGCTACACCTCTTGATGGGCTTTAAAGCCACAAAGGAAGTTATGTGGAGCCAAAGAGAGAGTTGCACAAAGCACAAACTCAAACATGGGCACACACTGAGCACAGCTCACAAAGTTACTTGGGGGCTCTTTGTGCAAAACAACAAAGAGTTTGAAAGGACCCTTGTAATTGGCTATCAAGCCACGGCTTGGAAGCCTGGTGTATTCACCTAAAACCCCGGGTTAACCTGCCTTCATCAAGTAAGCCACTCCTGTCCAGGTAATCCTGGTATGACCTGCCGAATGTTTGACAAGTCAATCTTCTACAGACCCTGAACTTGTCAAAGTTAAAACAACGATTGGTTAATTGGAGGCCCATCTTAAAAGGCTTTGTTAAATGGTTTAACTCAGTGGCCTGGCAGCCCATCAAAAGCCTCTATTTGGAGCCTGGCAGCTCGTAAAATGCCTCGCGTATTTCTTTTTTGAGTCCTATTTGCTAAGTTTTAGCCTTTATTGTGGTTCATAATATGTTCTGATAAACCGGTGTCCTTGGCCCGGTTTGGCTTTCAACTACAAGTTGTCAGTACATGATCAGTTACAAACCGGCGTTCATTACCTCGGTTTGGTTTCACTAAATCGCTAGTGCTATAAAGAAAACCCGGTGGTTATTACATCCCGGTATGGTTTATTATCATAATCCGGCAAAATAAGGACAGAGTTATCAATGCTCCGGATTGGTGTTGACACCTTTACCATACAAGCAGTTGCTCAACCAACGAGTGGGAAACCGCTAGGATACTTTCAAGTTCTTGTATTCAGGAACACAACTCATCATGGGATATGCATAAATAGATCCCAAAAAGTGGAACAAATTTTCACGAAGTATCACAAAACATGCTCGATGGCATGACAGATAAAGGAGTTTTTGCTATCCTATTACAAGAAGCTTCAAAGCGGCTCCAAGTGCATAATTGTTTTTTGGCATTGGCATACAATATCTGGTAAACCGGCTGCCGGTTTAAGACGCATCGTCTGGACGGTTTGACGGTTGAGGGTCAGTTGGTGCGTTCACTTCTTCTTCATCCCTCCCCAGACGCTGGAAATCAACCGTCGACCAATCGATTCCAGATAAAGCCTGAAACACGACTTCTTCATGGATAAGGTTGGAGGGGTTAATATCAGGAGCGTAGGTATACTTACGGATTGGAGGCACAAGTTCTTCGACTTCATGAATTTCGGCAGGCTGTCTCTTCCCTTCAGCGTCATAAGCCGGTTGGAAATGAGACAAGTCTGTGTCCTCTGCCGGTTTGCTGGCTATTGGCCGCATTTCTTTGGTCAACCTTCGGAGGTCTTCATTGTCAAAGTTTGAACCGTCCTCCTTCATGCCTGGATATCCTTTAATGATGTCCTCCGCTTCAAGATCTGGAATCCATGCCTTGGCTCGGATCAGTGCGGTTAATGCTCATGCTCTTGCAGCTGCCTTCTTCAGTTCGGCAATCCGGGTTGGTAACATGGCCAGCTTCTCAAGAGTTTCCTTTATCAATGATGGCGCCAGTTTATTGTATGCCGCCGTGCAAATAGCCCTTGGGACCCAGAGTACAGCTGTTCAATCAAGGTATACGCTGCTTTAAGTTTCATCTGCATATCTGTGCCGAGATGAGCAATACGAGTGCCTGTCACGGTTTAAAGTCAGCATTCTGGTCAATGTTAAGGTTCCATGAATTGGACAAACTACATAAGGAGATACTTACCAAAGACAGCAGAAGTCTTGGCGTTGATTTGCCGTTTCAAGCCAGCTAGTTCATCTACAATTGGTTTCAGGGCTGCTTCGGCATCCTCAGCCCTTTTGGTTAAACTGGGTTTTTCAGTTTCCCAGTCAGCACGATCTTTGTTAAAAGACTCTTTCAGCTTTTCCATCGCGGCCAGTGCTTTGGTCAGCTCCTCTTTGGGTTTCTCAGCTTCAGCTTGTTGGGACTTCACGTTTTCTTGCAAATCAGCAGTTCAGGCATCTCTATTGCTTAGTTCGGCCTACAACAGTGAAGAAATGTCAAACAACAGGATATATATATATTCTAAGTACAAAGCGTATAACAAGTTATGCACTTAGTACTTTGGGGCTAATGCCTATTTGCTCTGATTCACTACATTTTTTATAAGTCCCCGGAACAATGCAAGCATTATCCTTGACACTTGGGGGCTAATGTACATCTGTTCAAAATGGACGCATGGATTCAAACCCGGATTACCTTGCGAAGCTAAACCGGCCTTTGGGGGCTACGCTAAGGAAAGCTATATAATTACATTGGTAAAGTATAAGTCTTGGTTTTTACTAAGGACCTGACGTTTTGAGGTTCATACAAAGAGGGATTTAAAAGTGTTACAAAGACCCGGTTTATGGTTAACATCATAAAACGGCCCTTGGGGGCTACTTGGGCTAGCATTTCAACTTTGGAATCAAGAAATAAAGGGAGATGAAAATACCTCATAGCGTTCCTTCATCAAATTCACCAAACCGGCTTCATAGTCACGGTTTGAGTGCAGACGGTTTAAGAAACCGGAGTGAAGCTCTTCAGCGTGGAGATGGGCATAACTTGATAAATCAGTACTCCATTTGCCTTTTTCCCTAGCAGCACGCTCTTCTTTGGCACTATGTTGAGCCAAGATTACGGGATGGCCAGGAGAGCTGTGGCCCATTCCAGTAACGATAACATCATCTCCTTAGCCTTCAGTGGTTTTGGCGGGTGATGACGGTGTCTCAGTATCTTTCACCGGACTAGCCCGGTTTGGAGTTGTTGGTTCAGTGTCAGGCACGTCAAGATCAGCTTCTAGTGGTTCATCAGTATCCCAATCTTGAAGGGGCGGTTCATCAGAGGCGGCTTCAGGATGAGGACCTTCCGGTTCACGGGTTTGGTCCGGTTCACCTCTTTGTTCTTCTTCAAAAACTACCTGGTCTTCTGGCGGATTGTTGACCCGAGCTTTCTTGCTGGGTCTGGCTTTGGCTCTGCAAATAAAATAAAAGAGGGTTAGCATCTCATTCAAGATTTATAACGCATTGAAAGAAAGGGTTTGAAAACTTACCCAGACATAGTTTTTAGAGGAGGGAGTTGGGTTGTTGTCGACTCGCCAGAGGATGAGGGAGGTGTCACCTGATAATTTGAATCGGACGGATTAAGAGGTTGTCTGAAATAACCCGCCTTGGGATAAGAATTGTCAGAAGTGGGAGAGACCTCAGACCGGTGCTTCCGAATCAGGGTATCAGGTAAACCGGCCGAAGTGACCTGTTGGCCACTGTGTCGGGTTGTCCGGTGAGCTTCATGCCGCTGCGTCTTCAAAATAAATGTTGGATCCAAGTAAGCAAGAGGATGAGAAAAGCTTACTTTCCGGACTGCTTGACAGGTTTTTTGTGTTGGCATAGAGTCTGAACCGGAGGAAAAGGTAATTACCTCTGCATCATCAGCTTGGCTGCCTTCTACGTCCTCCTGATAAAGATCATTGTTAATGAGGTGCATGAAAATGGAGCCAAGTGAGTCAAGTTCTACCTCAACTTCCGGATCATCAGCATCTTCATCAAGTTCCATGTTGATCCGGTCAGCCGTTTTCCGCTTTGAGGTTCGCTTGACGGCTTCGGTTTTGGGACGGGATGGTTTGACCGCTTTATCCCCGGTTGGCTTAATCGCTTTATCCACGGATTTCCGTTTCTAGAAGGGATCATCACCCTATTCATACATAAACAGAAGAAGGATCACAAATTCAACAAATTAAAGATAGCAAAAATGAAAAGAAAGTATGGTGCTTACAGCAGGCGGTTTGTTCTTAGTATAGAAGGGGTTCAAGCCGGTTTGACGATGGACTGATTCTGATTCATTTAAAATTTTCTTTACGCCTTCAGTGACCTCTTCATCGGTCACCTGAATGTTGATATGGCGTTGGGGGTCTTCAACATCACCGGTGTACTCACACATTAAACCGGGGCGGCGGCTTAGCGGCAGGACGCTCCAAGATATCCAACAGCACACGAAATCAACGCATGTTAAACCGTTGGCCATAAAGGCCTGGAGCTTGGCGATTTGAGGGGCATATTTGGCCCGTTCTGCAGAACTTAAGCGTTGCGGCATTGGATGGGTGTTGGAAAATCGGTGATCACGATAACCTGGAAGGGGATTCTCATCTTCAGGAGAAGTATCTCTGCAGTAAAACCAAGTTTGGTTCCATTCCTTAGGGTGGCTGTGTAGTTTGGCATGAGGGAATTCAACTTCCTTTCGCTTTTGAATCGAGACACCACCAAGTTCAGTATTGGGGCCATTTACAAACTCTGTACGCCGGTTCAGATGAAAAAAGTCCCGGAACAGCTCAGCAGTGGGCTCTTCTTGCAAGTACGCTTCATAGAAAACTTGGAAATTGCATATATTGGACACCGAGTTGAGTCCAATATCTTGAGGATGGAGTTGGGAACTGGCAAGAACATCCCGGAAAAACTTTGACCCTGGCGGTTTGAAGCCACGGCCTATGTGGTCGACGAAGATCACTACCTCACCCTGCCTCGGGGTAGGAGGATTCTCTATTCCTAGAACTCGCCACCGGATCTCCATCTTCTTTGGCAAGGTGCCGATAGTAACCATTTCGTTCAATTGATCTTTGGTGATCCGGGAGGGAGCCCAGTTGCAAGCGGCAAATTGTTTGGCCATCGTGAAACGAAAAGCTGAAACGGAAATGCCGGTTTACGAGTCAATCATGGAGGAGCGCAAGATGCAATAGAATAAACATATACCGGTATGTGAAATTGTGTAAACCGGAGACTAATATAATAGTGAATGACAAGGTCATATAAAGGGCATACATGTGTTGTTAAACCGGACTATTACCATCAACATGCAGAAGGTTTACCGGTTTACTAGGGGACTAATGGTATGAGATAGATTGTTTTCACAAAGTTAAACCAACTAGATGGTAAAGAGGATACAGATCTAAGGCGAAGAGGGTTAAGTAAGGTAAAAACAGGTTCCATAGGATTACAGGGGCATTTTGGATCTACCACAAGTCAGGAAAAGAAAAAGATTTAGACCTAAAAGAAAAAAAGGTTGGTCCCGAAACAGTTCATAAAGGACTAGATATGTTTTTTGTGCATAAGGGTTTGTGGTGGTAACAGAAGGTTAGCCATGGCATGGGATACGTCAAGTGTGAAGTGTCCATCTATAGACTAAGGAGGAACAGGGAAGAACAGCACTGAAGCCTCGATGAACTTCAAAGAACTGTGAAACCCTAATGGATCTAGAAAGGAAGGAGGAAATAACTTGCTGCGGCCGCGGAAGCAGCGGAGGTGTGCTGCGGAGCTCTGGTACGAACAGGTTGATGCGGCGGCCAATGGTGAGGCAGAGGCGAGGCTCGACGATGGCGGCGGCGCTCAGGTACGGAGGCGTCGCGAGGAAGAAGAAGGGATGAAGGGGTAACGGAAAGAAAAGAAAGGGGTCCTCTGCCCCTATTTATAAGGCGAAGCAATAAAACAGCAAGTGCGGGAATCGAGGAGCTCGAAAATGGATAATTAATAATGGTGTCGCCTCGATGACCGGATATGCATTAATGAAGGTAATCCTCAGCTTCAACGAATAGATGACGCCAGGGCGGTTTGTTACGGTCCTGGAGCATGACATCACGGCGGTTTACAAGATCAAAGTGAAAATGCAAAGGAGGAATTTTTCTAAGTGATGAAGATTGACATGAACCAGTTCAAACCAATCTGGGGCCTAATGTTGGGGATATTACTACTGGACATAAACCGGCCAGGAGTAGCCGGATTAGCGTTATGAAGATTGGAAGCCCATGAAGACGTAAGAATGATAGTGCTTTACTAAGGCCCAAGGCCCAGAGGCGAGTTAAGGCATGTAGATGTAAACCGACTTAATTGTGTAAACTTGATTTGTAAGATAGGAAGTGTAGAGACCGAACCGGCCACGTTTATGATCCGGCTTCGAGACTCTGTAAACCGGCGGGCGTCAACCTGTGTATATAAAGGGACGACCCGGCAGCGGTTTAGAGGGACAGACAACAACTCAAGAGCCAGAACAAAGCGGATTCGCTCCCTGGCCTTCGTACCCTAGCAATACCAATCATAACTAGACGTAGGATTTTACCTTCATCGAAGGGGCCAAACTAGTATAAAATCCTCGTGTCCCCTTGTCCGGTTTAACCCCTTTAAGCTAACCCGTTGCAATGGCTCCACGACTAAGTCCTTTCACAAGGACATCTGCCGTGACAAACCCACGACAAGCCTCTACTTTAGTCCGGAGACTTCGGCAGTGTGAGCGGTCGCGGCCAGCGGTGATGCCTGCTCATTCACATCAAACACAGTTTGGTTAGTTTCCTGTGAAATTTAGTTGATCCTCTGTCCGGCTTTTCTTTCCGAACACCGGACAGTGTCTCAGGGGCTATTGTCTATATTGGGATTTTCTCGATTAATGCCACTTACCTCAAAACCTGTCAGCAGGCCGCTGCAGGCTTCGGTCAGTCCGCTCTTAATGGACTGAATCTTCTCAATCACCATACCCATAAGGATACTGTGTTCTTCCACAATGGAAGCGCCCCGTAGCGCTTCCAATAGCTTATCCGGCGCCTCTGGTTGGACAGAGGTCGCCGGCGGGATGGGCACACCTCCTTCTCTTGAAGGAGGCTGCTTGTCGGACTCCGAGGCCGTATGGGTCTCCGGATTCGTGCTCAGAGGGGGGCCGAATTGAGCACGGCCCCCATCATCAGTCTCCATGGGGGTCTGTTCCCCATGTGTCCGGCGGCCGAGGTGTCGCCCTCCGGCACCGCCATGATGGCCTCCTGAACCTCTCCCTGGCCTGGGAAGGTCCTTTGGGATAGCACTTCGTCGTATCCCTTGGCCTTGGGAGAGTAAGCGGCCGGTGGTGTCTCGTTGGCCATTTCCTTTGAGTCCAGCGAGCCTCTTGATGAGGATCGCTGGGAGCTGTCGTGGGCCGGACTGCAATAACATGATTAAACCATATAAATACCATAAGGTGGAAGGGCCGGATAAATGGACGTATACGAGTTCTTAGTACTCACGATGCGTCCAAGGGCTTGTTCCGGGGGCGTCGATCCGGACTGCTGTCGATGTCCCATGCGGAGCTGCCCACGAGAGGGCCTTTCCCCTTCTTGGGCACCTCCGCCTCTAGATTTGTGGAGGATGCCCTCTTCTTCCTCCCCCCATTAGGGGGAGAGTCACTTTCCTCCTCCTCTTCATCGTCGTCGTCTTCGGCGGCGGAGGAGCGGGTCTTGTCTTCGGACGTCACGTCCGAAGCGCCCTTGCGACGGGGGCCACTCCGGACCCCCTTGGCCTTCCGCTTGGCCTTCTTCTCCGGCGCCTTGTAGGGCGCCGGTACCAGCATCTTCGCTAGACGCGGGATGACTGGTTCTTCAGGCAGTGGAGCCGGACACTGGATCCGCTTCGCCCTTTCCATCCAGTCCTGAAGAAGCAATGATAATAAAAGCTTAGATATCATCCTTGAAACAAGCAAGTAGAGGATGTGTTAGAAAACATACCTCGTTGGTGAGGTGATTAATGTCGTGCCCGCGGTACGAGTCTGTGGCTGGCGGTGTCTCATTGCCCTTGAAGAGTAACTTCCAGGCATCTTCGTGAGTAGTTTCGAAGAGCCTCTTCAGGGTGTGGTGCTTCTTCGGATTGAACTCCCATAAAGGGCGGCTTCGGCTTTGGCACGGGAGAATCCGGTGAACTAGCATCACCTGGATTACATCGACGAGCTTGATATCTTTATCCACCATGCTCTGAACGCGTGTCTGCAGCGCTATCAGCTCGTCTGACGAAGACCAATTCGGGCTCTTCTCAACCCAGGAGGTGGTCCGCATTGGAGCGCCGGCAGCTGTGGCCCAGTTGGCGCCGCGGGGTTCTGTGATGTAGAACCACTGTTCCTGCCATTCCTTGACAGTCTCCATGAAATTGCCTTTTGGCCAGGAGACATTGGTCAGCTTGCTCACCATGGCGCCTTCGCACTCCACATGATGGCCATCCACCACCTTCGGCTTCATGTTGAAGACCTTGAGCCACAGCCCGAAGTGGGGTTGGATGCGGAGGAAGGCCTCACACACGACGATGAATTCCGAGATTTTGAGGAAGGAGTTCGGAGATAGATCATGGAAGTCTATCCCATAATAGTACATCAGCCCGCGGACGAAAGGGTGGAGTGGAAACCCCAGCCCGTGAAGGAAATGAGGGATGAATACCACCCTCTCGTTGGGCTTTGGTGTGGCAACGACTTGCCCCTGGGCTGGAAGACGGTGGGCGATTTCCTTCGCCAGATACCCGGCCGCCCGAAGCTCGGTAATGTCCTTCTCCTTGACGGTGGAGGCCATCCACTTGCCTTGACCTCTGGATCCGGACATGGTTAAGTGCTTGCTCTAGTGGGAAAGAGGAGAACTTGGGTGCTAGAGCTCAAGAGTGGAAGGGCAGAGGAAGAAAGAAGGCGTGGGAGAAGAAGGGGAATCCTTATCCCCTTATAAAGGCAGTGAATATCGAACGCCTCCCCACTCACCCTAAAACTCGCCTATTCCCAAGGGCTGTGTAAACGGCATGGTTGGGTTACCCACGCCCGTATTGATGAGAATCCCGTGATAAGGGGGCACGATCTCTGCTTTGACAAGACGTGCCAATGGAAACCGCATCTCAAAACATGGAACGGCAGACAAAAACAGTTCGATATAATGGCCGGACAGACATGATGTCATCTTGTAAAAAGTTGTCAGCAGATGGGACTCGTGAAATATTATATTCTCTGTAGTTGTGTGGTACTTATGTTGCAGATCCGGACACCTTCGTTTTATCCAAAGACTATCTTGGAGTGTTCAGAAAGTGGAACCCGTCTTGCAATGCCGAAGACAATATGCGCGCCGGACACATCGTCATTGAAGCCTGGTTCAGGGGCTACTAAGGGAGTCCTGGACTAAGGGGTCCTTGGGTGTCCGGTCCATTGGATATGGGCCAGACTGATGGGCCGTGAAGATGCGACGACCGAAGACTCTAACCGTGTCCGGATGGGACTCTCCTTGGCGCGGAAGGCAAGCTTGGCGACTGACTATGAAGATTCCTTTCTCTATAACTGACCTTGTGTAACCCTAGATCCCTCCTGTGTCTATATAAACCAGAGGGCTAGGTATGTAGATAGCCCCCGAATAATCATAGTCAGGTTAGACCTTTAGGGTTTAGCCATTACGATATCGTGGTAGATCAACTCTTGTAATATTCATATTCATCAAGATTAATTGAGCAAGAAGTAGGGTATTACCTCCATAGAGAGGGCCCGCACCTGGGTAAACATTGTGTCCCCCGTCTCCTATTACCATCGATCCTAGACGCACAGTTCGGGACCACCTACCCAAGATCCGCCGGTTTTGACACCGACACCCCTCCCAATTCAGATTGGGCTAGGAGGCGCGCCTCCCACCTTTTCCTTCCCTCTCCTTTTTTCCACTAAGGCCCAATAAGGCCCATATACTCCCCGGGGGGTGATACGTCTCCAACGTATCTATAATTTTTGATTGTTCCATGCTATTATATTATCTGTTTTGGATGTTTATGGGCTTTATCAGACACTTTTATATTATTTTTGGGACTAACCTATTAACCCAGAGCCCAGTGCCAGTTTCTGTTTTTTCCTTGTTTTAGAATATCACGGAAAAGGAAAATCAAACGGAGTCCAATTGACCTGAAACTTCACGGAAATTATTTTTGGATCAGAAGAAGCCCAGAAGACTTGGAGTGCACGCCAGGAAAGAAACAAGGGAGCCACGAGGTAGGGGGCGCGCCCACCCCCCTAGGGCGCACCCTCCACCCTCATGGGCCCCTCGTGGCTCCCCTGACGTACCTCTTCTTCCTATATATATCCATATACCCTAAAAACATCTGAGAGCACAACAGATCGGGAGTTCCACCGCTAGAAGCCTCCGTAGCCACCAAAAACCAATCTAGACCCGTTCTGGCACCCTGCCGGAGGGGGCAATCCCTCTCCAGTGGCCATCTTCATCATCCCGGTGCTCTCCATGATGAGGAGGGAGTAGTTCTCCCTCGGGGCTGAGGGTATGTACCAGTAGCTATGTGTTTGATCTTTCTCTCTCATGTTCTTGAGGTGATACGATCTTGATGTATCGCGAGCTTTGCTATTATAGTTGGATCTTGTGATGTTTTCTCCCCCCTCTACTCTCTTGTAATGGATTGAGTTTTCCCTTTGAAGTTATCTTATCGGATTGAGTCTTTAAAGATTTGAGAACACTTGATGTATGTCTTGTCGTGCGTATCTGTGGTGACAATGGGATATCACGTGATCCACTTGATGTATGTTTTGCTGATCAACTTGCGGGTTCCGCCCATGAACCTATGCATAGGGGTTGGCACACGTTTTCGTCGTGATTCTCCGGTAGAAACTTTGGGGCACTCTTTGAGGTCCTATGTGTTGGTTGAATAGATGAATCTGAGATTGTTTGATGCATATCGTATAATCATACCCACGGATACTTGAGGTGACATTGGAGTATCTAGGTGACATTAGGGTTTTGGTTGATTTGTGTCTTAAGGTGTTATTCTAGTACGAACTCTAGGGCTGTTTGTGACACTTATAGGAATAGCCAACGGATTGGTTGGAAAGAATAACTTTGAGGTGGTTTCGTACCCTACCATAATTCCTTTGTTCGTTCTCCGCTATTAGTGACTTTGGAGTGACTCTTTGTTGCATGTTGAGGGATAGTTATGTGATCCAATTATGTTATTATTGTTGAGGGAACTTGCACTAGTGAAAGTATGAACCCTAGGCCTTGTTTCAACACATTGCAATACCGTTTGTGCTCACTTTTATCATTAATTACCTTGCTGTTTTTATATTTTCAAATTACAAAAACCATTATCTACCATCCATATTGCACTTGTATCACCATCTCTTCGCCAAACTAGTGCACCTATACAATTTAACATTGTACTGGGTGTGTTGGGGACACAAGAGACTCTTTGTTATTTGGTTGCAGGGTTGCTTGAGAGAGACCATCTTCATCCTACGCCTCCTACGGATTGATAAACCTTAGGTCATCCACTTGAGGGAAATTTGCTACTGTCCTACAAACCTCTGCACTTGGAGGCCCAACAACGTCTAGAAGAAGAAGGTTGTATAGTAGACATCAAGCTCTTTTCTGGCGCCGTTGCTGGGGAGGTGAGTGCTTGGAGGTATATCTTTAGATCTTGCAATCGAGTCTTTTAGTTTCTTTTTTTATCACTAGTTTAGTTTATAAAAGGAAATTACAAAAAAATGGAATTAAGTTTGCCTCATACGCTTCATCTTTTTAATATCTTTCGTGAGTATGATGGAAAGGAAAATTGTGCCAAAGTGTTAGAAGAAGAATGCATTAAAATGTTTGGCACTAAATCTTTGGATGATGAGCATGATTGCAATGTTGTTAGTATGAATTCCTTGAATATCCATGATGCTAATGATATGCAAAGCCACAAGCTTGGGGAAGCTATGTTTGATGAAGATGATATTTTTGGTCCCCCAAGTTTTGATGAGAAAATATATTATGATGAAAGCATGCCTCCTATTTATGATGATTATATTGATGAAAGTGGATTTGGAGAGGTCATGACTTTATTTTGTGATGAATCCACTATTCCGGAAGAGGTTCCAATTGATTATGAGAACAAAGTTGCTATCTATGATGATTATTGTGATGACTTGTATTCTATAAAGAATAATGATAACCATGAAACTTGTCATCATGATTTTAGTTTTCAATTGGATTATGCCTCACATGATAATTATTTTGTTGAGTTTGCTCCCACTATTATTCATGAGAAGAAATTTGCTTATGTGGAGAGTAATAAAAATTCTATGCTTGTAAATCATGAAAAGAATGCTTTAGGTGCTGGTTATATTGTTGAATTCATTCATGATGCTACTGAAAATTATTATGAGGGAGGAATATATGCTTGTAGGAATTGCAATAATATCAAGTTTCCTCTCCATGTGCTTAAAGTTTTGAAGTTATGCTTGTTTTGCCCTCCTATGCTAGTTGATTATGGTTCCCACAAGTTGTTTGCTCACAAAATCCCTTTGCATAGGAAATGGGTTAGACTTAAATGTGCTAGTCATATTCTTTATGATGCTCTCTTTATGTTACAATTCTTATCTTTTATGTGAGCATTGTTGAAATCATCATGCCTAGCTAGGGGCGTTAAACGATAGCGCTTGTTGGGAGGCAACCCAACTTTATTTTTGTTCCTTACTTTTTGCTCCTGTTTAATAATAAATAATTTATCTATGCTCTGTTATGATTTAGTTTTTATGTTTTAGTTAGTGTTTGTGCCAAGTAGAACCGTTGGGAAGACTTGGGGAAAGTCTTTGCGATCATGCTGTAAAAAACAGGAACTTTAGCACTCACGAGAATTGCTGCCATTTTTACTTGGAGAGTGATATTTAGTTAATTCTTTTTGCAGATTATTAATAGATAAATTAATCAGGTCCAGAAATTTATTTTAGAATTTTTGGGGTTCCAGAAGTTTGCGTTAGTTACAGATTACTACAGACTGTTCTGTTTTTGACAGATTCTGTTTTTCGTGTGTTGTTTGCTTATTTTGATGAATCTATGGTTAGTAAAATAGTTTATAAACCATATAGAAGTTGGAATACAGTAGGTTTAACACCAATATAAATAAAGAATGAGTTCATTACAGTAACTTTAAGTGGTGTTTTGTTTTCTTTCGCTAATGGAGCTCACGAGTTTTCTACTTTAAGTTTTGTGTTGCGAAGTTTTCAAGTTTTGGGTAAAGATTTGATGGACTATGGAATAAGGAGTGGCAAGAGCCTAAGATTGGGGATGCCCAAGGCACCCCAAGGTAATATTCAAGGACAACCAAAAGTCTAAGCTTGGGGATGCCCCGGAAGGCATCCCCTCTTTCGTCTTCGTTCATCGGTAACTTTACTTGGGGCTATATTTTTATTTGCCACATGATATGTGTTTTGCTTGGAGCGTCATTTTATTTCATTTTGTTTTGCTTTCTGTTTGAATAAAATACCAAGATCTGAAATTATTAAATGTTAGAGAGTTTTCATATAGTTGCATAATTGTTCGAGTACTCATTGATCTTCACTTATATCTTTCGGAGTAGTTTGTCATTTGCTCTAGTGCTTCACTTATATCTTTTTAGAGCACGGTGGTGGTTTTATTTTGTAGAAATAGATGAACTCTCATGCTTCAATTATATTATTTTGAGATTGTTTAGAACAGCATGGTAGTTTGCTTTGGTTATGAAACTAGTCCTAATATGATGGGCATCCAAGAGGGATATAATAAAAACTTTCATATAGAGTGCATTGAATACTAAGAGAGGTTTGATACTTGATAATTGTTTTGCAATATGGAGATGGTGATATTAGAGTCATGCTAGTTGAGTGGTTGTGAATTTTAGAAATACTTGTGTTAAGGTTTGTGATTCCCGTAGCATGCACGTATGGTGAACCATTATGTGATGAAGTCGGAGCATGATTTATTTATTGATTGTCTTCCTTATGAGTGGTGGTCGGGGACGAGCGATGGTCTTTTCCTACCAATCTATCCCCCTAGGAGCATGCGCGTAGTACTTTGCTTCGATAACTAATAGATTTTTGCAATAAGTATGTGAGTTCTTTATGACTAATGTTGAGTCCATGGATTATACGCACTCTCACCCTTCCGCCATTGCTAGCCTCTCTAATATCGCACACCTTTCGCCGGTATCATAAACCCCCCCATATACCTTCCTCAAAACAGCCACCATACCTACCTATCATGGCATTTCCATAGCCATTCCGAGATATATTGCCATGCAACTTTCCACCGTTCCGTTATTATGACACGCTCCATCATTGTCATATTGCTTTGCATGATCATGTAGTTGACATCGTATTTGTGGCAAAGCCATCGTTCATAATTCTTTCATACATGTCACTCATGCATCATTGCACATCCCGGTACACCGCCGGAGGCATTCATATAGAGTCATATCTTGTTCTAAGCATCGAGTTGTAATTCTTGAGTTGTAAGTAAATAAAAGTGTGATGATCATCATTATTAGAGCATTGTCCCAGTGAGGAAAGGATGATGGAGACTATGATTCCCCCATAAGTCGGGATGAGACTCCGGATGAAAAAAGAAAAAGAAAAAAAAAGAGGCCATAAAAAAGGAGAAGGCCCAAATAAAAAAATAAAAAAATGAGAGAAAAAGAGAGGAGGGGCAATGCTACTATCCTTTTACCACACTTGTGCTTCAAAGTAGCACCATGATCTTCATGATAGAGAGTCTCCTATGTTGTCACTTTCATATACTAGTGGGAAATTTTCATTATAGAACTTGGCTTGTATATTCCAATAATGGGCTTCCTCAAATTTCCCTAGGTCTTCGTGATCAAGCAAGTTGGATGCACACCCACTTAGTTTCTTTTTGAGCTTTCATATACTTATAGCTCTATTGCATCCGTTGCATGGCAATCCCTACTCACTCACATTGATATCTATTGATGGGCATCTCCATAGCCCGTTGATACGCCTAGTTGATGTGAGATTATCTTCTCCCTTTTTGTCTTCTCCACAACCACCATTCTATTCCACCTATAGTGCTATGTCCATGGCTCACGCTCATGTATTGCCTGAAGATTGAAAAAGTTTGAGAACATCAAAAGTATGAAACAATTGCTTGGCTTGTCATCGGGGTTGTGCATGATTTAAATATTTTGTGTGGTGAAGATGGAGCATAGCCAGACTATATGATTTTGTAGGGATAGCTTTCTTTGGCCATGTTATTTTAAAGAGACATAATTGCTTAGTTAGTATGCTTGAAGTATTATTGTTTTTATGTCAATATTAAACTTTTGTCTTGAATCTTATGGATCTGAATATTCTTGACACAATAAAGAAGAATACTTAGAGAAATATGTTAGGTAGCATTCCACGTCAAAAATTCTGTTTTTATCATTTACCTACTCGTGGACGAGCAGGAATTAAGCTTGGGGATGCTGATACGTCTCCAACGTATCTATAATTTTTGATTGTTCCATGCTATTATATTATCTGTTTTGGATGTTTATGGGCTTTATCAGACACTTTTATATTATTTTTGGGACTAACCTATTAACCCAGAGCCCAGTGCCAGTTTCTGTTTTTTCCTTGTTTTAGAATATCACAGAAAAGGAAAATCAAACGGAGTCCAATTGACCTGAAACTTCACAGAACTTATTTTTGGATCAGAAGAAGCCCAGAAGACTTGGAGTGCACGCTGGGAAAGAAACGAGGGAGCCATGAGGTAGGGGGCGCGCCCACCCCCCTAGGGCGCACCCTCCACCCTCGTGGGCCCCTCGTGGCTCCCCTGACGTACCTCTTCTTCCTATATATATCCATATACCCTAAAAACATCCGGGAGCACAATAGATCGGGAGTTCCGCCGCTAGAAGCCTCCGTAGCCATCGAAAACCAATCTAGACCCATTCCGGCACCCTGCCGGAGGGGGCAATCCCTCTCCGGTGGCCATCTTCATCATCCCGGTGCTCTCCATGACGAGGAGGGAGTAGTTCTCCCTTGGGGCTGAGGGTATGTACCAGTAGCTATGTGTTTGATCTCTCTCTCTCTCGTGTTCTTGAGGTGATACGATCTTGATGTATCGCGAGCTTTGCTATTATAGTTGGATCTTGTGATGTTTTCTCCCCCCTCTACTCTCTTGTAATGGATTGAGTTTTCCCTTTGAAGTTATCTTATCAGATTGAGTCTTTAAAGATTTGAGAACACTTGATGTATGTCTTGCCGTGCGTATCTGTGGTGACAATGGGATATCACGTGATTCACTTGATGTATGTTTTGCTGATCAACTTGCGGGTTCCGCCCATGAACCTATGCATAGGGGTTGGCACACGTTTTCGTCGTGATTCTCCGGTAGAAACTTTGGGGCACTCTTTGAGGTCCTATGTGTTGGTTGAATAGATGAATCTGAGATTGTTTGATGCATATCGTATAATCATACCCACGGATACTTGAGGTGACATTGGAGTATCTAGGTGACATTAGGGTTTTGGTTGATTTGTGTCTTAAGGTGTTATTCTAGTATGAACTCTAGGGCTGTGTGTGACACTTATAGGAATAGCCCAACGGATTGATTGGAAAGAATAACTTTGAGGTGGTCTCGTACCCTACCATAATCTCTTCATTCGTTCTCCGCTATTAGTGACTTTGGAGTGACTCTTTGTTGCATGTTGAGGGATAGTTATGTGATCCAATTATGTTATTATTGTTGAGGGAACTTGCACTAGTGAAAGTATGAACCCTAGGCCTTGTTTCAACACATTGCAATACCGTTTGTGCTCACTTTTATCATTAGTTACCTTGCTGTTTTTATATTTTCAGATTACAAAAACCATTATCTACCATCCATATTGCACTTGTATCACCATCTCTTCGCCGAACTAGTGCACCTATACAATTTACCATTGTATTGGGTGTGTTGGGGACACAAGAGACTCTTTGTTATTTGGTTGCAGGGTTGCTTGAGAGAGACCATCTTCATCCTACGCCTCCTATGGATTGATAAACCTTAGGTCATCCACTTGAGGGAAATTTGCTACAGTCCTACAAACCTCTGCACTTGGAGGCCCAACAACGTCTACAAGAAGAAGGTTGTGTAGTAGACATCAGGGGGTTCCGGTAACCTCCCGGTACTCCGGAAAATGCCCGAACTCATCCGTAACCATTCTGATGTCTAAACATAGGCTTCCAATATATCAATCTTTATGTCTCGACCATTTCGAGACTCCTCGTCATGTCCGTGATCAAATCCGGGACTCCGAACTACCTTCGGTACATCAAAACACATAAACTCATAATACCTATCGTCACCGAACGTTAAACGTGCGGACCCTACGGGTTCGAAAACTATGTACACATGACCGAGACATGTCTCCGGTCAATAACCAATAGCGGAACCTGGATGGTCATATTGGTTCCTACATATTCTACGAAGATCTTTATTGGTCAAACCGCATAACGATATACGTTGTTCCCTTTGTCATCAGTATGTTACTTGCCCGATATTCGATCATCGGTATCTCAATACCTAGTTCAATCTCATTACCGGCAAGTCTCTTTACTTGTTCCATAATGCTACATCCCGTAACTAACTCGTTAGCTACATTGCTTGCAAGTCTTATAGTGATGTACATTACCGAGAGGGCCCAGAGATACCTCTCCGACAATCGGAGTGACAAATCCTAATCTTGATCCATGCCAACTCAACAAACACCATCGGAGACACCTGTAGAGAACATTTATAATCACCCAATTACATTGTGACATTTGGTAGCACACAAAGTGTTCCTCCGGTACTCGGGAGTTTCATGATCTCATAGTCATAGGAACATGTATAGTTATGGAGAAAGCAATAGCAACAAACTAACGATCATCGTGATAAGCTAACGGATGGGTCAAGTCAATCACATCATTCTCTAATGATGTGATCCCGTTAATCAAATGACAACTCATGTCTATGGTTAGGAAACATAACCATCATTGATTCAACGAGCTAGTTAAGTAGAGGCAAACTAGTGACACTCTGTTTATCTATGTATTCACACATGTACTAAGTTTCCGGTTAATACAATTCTAGCATGAATAATAAACATTCATCATGATATAAGGAAATATAAATAAGAACTTTATTATTTCCTCTAGGGCATATTTCCTTCAGTCTCCCACTTGCACTAGAGTCAATAATCTAGATTACATTGTAATGATTCTAACACCCATGGAGTCTTGGTGCTGATTATGTTTTGCTCGTGAGAGAGGCTTAGTCAACGTGTCTGCAACATTCAGATCTGTATGTATCTTGAAAATCTATATGTCTCCCTCCTTGACTTGATCGCGGATGGAATTGAATCGTCTCTTGATGTGCTTGGTTCTCTTGTGAAATCTAGATTCCTTTGCCAAGGCAATTGCACCAGTATTGTCACAAAAGATTTTCATTGGACCCGGTGAACTAGGTATGACACCTAGATCGGATATGAACTCCTTCATCCAGACTCCTTCATTTGCTGCTTCCGAAGCAGCTATGTATTCTGTTTCACACGTAGATCCCGCCACGATGCTCTTCTTGGAACTGCACCAACTGACAGCTCCACCATTTAATAAAAACATGTATCTGGTCTGTGACTTAGAGTCATCCGGGTCAGTGTCAAACCTTGCATCGATGTAACTGTTTACGATGAGCTCTTTGTCACCTCCATATACGAGAAACATATCCTTAGTCCTTTTCAGGTATTTCAGGATGTTCTTGACCGTTGTCTAGTGATCCACTCCTGGATTACTTTGGTACCTCCCTGCTAAACTTATAGCAAGGCACACATCAGGTCTAGTACACAGCATTGCATACATGATAGAGCCTATGGCTGAAGCATAGGGAACACCTTTCATTTTCTCTCTATCTTCTGCAGTGGTCGGGCATTGAGTCTGACACAACTTCACACCTTGTAATACAGGCAAGAACCCTTTCTTTGCCTGGTCCATTTTGAACTTCTTCAAAACTTTATCAAGGTATGTGCTTTGTGAAAGTCCAATTAAGCATCTTGATCTATCTCTATAGATCTTGATGCCCAATATATAAGCAGCTTCATCGAGGTCTTTCATTGAAAAATTCTTATTCAAGTATCCTTTTATGCTATTCAGAAGTTCAGTATCATTTCCAATCAATAATATGTCATCTACATATAATATCAGAAATGCTACGGAGCTCCCACTCACTTTCTTGTAAATACAGGCTTCTCCAAAAGTCTGTATAAAACCATAAGCTTTGATCACACTATCAAAGTGTATATTCCAACTCCGAGAGGCTTGCACCAGTCCATAAATGGATCGCTGGAGCTTGCATACTTTGTTAGCACCTTTTGGATCGACAAAACCTTCTGGTTGCATCATATACAACTCTTCTTTAAGGTATCCATTAAGGAATGCATTTTTGACATCCATTTGCAAAATTTCATAATCATAAAAGGTGGTAATTGCTAACATGATTCGGACGGACTTAAGCATCGCTACGGGTGAGAAGGTCTCATCGTAGTCAACTCCTTGAACTTGTCGAAAACCTTTTGCAACAAGTCGAGCTTTGTAGACAGTAACATTACCGTCAGCATCAGTCTTCTTCTTGAAGATCCATTTATTCTCAATGACTCATCGATCATCGGGCAAGTCAATCAAAGTCCATACTTTGTTCTCATACATGGATCCCATCTCAGGTTTCATGGCCTCAAGCCATTTTGCGGAATCTAGGCTCATCATCGCTTCCTCATAGTTCGTAGGTTCATCATGGTCTAGTAACATGACTTCTAGAACAGGATTATCGTACCACTCTGGTGCGGACCGTACTCTGGTTGACCTACAAGGTTTGGTAGTAACTTGATCTGAAGTTTCATGACCATCATCATTAGCTTCCTCACTAATTGGTGTAGGAATCACTGGAACTTATTTCTATGATGAACTACTTTCCAATTCGGGAGAAGGTACAATTACGTCATCAAGTTCTACTTTCCCCCCACTCACTTCTTTCAAGAGAAACTCCTTCTCTAGAAAGGATCCATTCTTAGCAACAAAATATCTTGCCTCCGGATCTGCGATAGAAGGTGTACCCAACAATTTCTTTTGGGTATCCTATGAAGAAGCACTACTCCGATTTGGGTTCGAGCTTATCAGTTTGAAACTTTTTCACATAAGCATCGCAACCTCAAATAATAAATGACGGCTTTGGTTTCTTGCCAAACCATAGTTCATACGGTGTCATCTCAACGGATTTAGATGGTTCCCTATTTAACGTGAATGCAGCTGTCTCTAATGCAGAATCCCAAAACAATAGTGGTAAATCGGTAAGAGACATCATAGATCGCACCATATCCAATAAAGTACGATTGCAACGTTTGGACACACCATTATGCTGTGGTGTTCCAGGTGGCGTGAGTTGCGAAACAATTCCATATTGTTTCAAATGAAGACCAAACTCGTAACTCAAATATTCGCCTCCATGATCAGATCATAGAAACTTTATTTTATTGTTATGATGATTTTCCACTTCACTCTGAAACTCTTTGAACTTTTCAAATGTTTCAGACTTATGTTTCATTAAGTAGATATACCCATATCTGCTCAAATCATTCGTGAAGGTCAGAAAATAGCGATACCTGCCGCGAGCCTCAATACTTATCGGATCGCATACATCAGTATGTATTATTTCCAATAAGTCAGTTGCTCGCTCCATTGTTCCGGAGAACGGAGTCTTAGTCTTCTTGCCCATGAGGCATGGTTCGCAAGCATCAAGTGGTTCATAATCAAGTGATTCCAAAAGTCCATCAGTATGGAGTTTCTTCATGCGCTTTACACCAATATGACCTAAATGTTGCACTATCATTATTAACTTTGCATCTTTTGGCTTCAATATTATGAATATGTGTATCACTACGATCGAGATTCAATAAACCATTCACCTTGGGTGTATGACCACAGAAAGTTTTATTCATGTAAGCAGAATAACAATTATTCTTCGATTTAAATGAATAACCGTATTGCAATAAACATGATCCAATCATATTATGCTCAACGCAACACCAAATAACATTTATTTTAGGTTCAACACTAATCCCGGAGGTAAAGGTAGTGTGCGATGGTGATCTTATCAACCTTGGAATCATTTCCAACACACATCGTCGCCTTGTCCTCAACTAGTCTTTGTTTATTTTTGCAACTCCCGTTTCGAGTTACTACTCTTAGCAACTGAACTAGTATCCAATACCGAGGGGTTTGCTATAAACACAAGTAAAGTACACATAAATAACATGTATATCAAATATACCTTTGTTCGCTTTGCCATCCTTCTTATCCGCCAAGTATCTAGGGCAGTTCCACTTCCAGTGACCATTTCCTTTGCAGTAGAAGCACTCAGTTCCATGCTTGGGTCTAGCTTTGGGCTTCTTCGTGGGAGCAGCAACTTGCTTGCTATTCTTCTTTGAAGTTCCTCTTTCTTTCCCTTTACCCTTTTCTTGAAACTAGTGGTCTTGTTAACCATCAACTTTTGATGCTTTTCTTGATTTCTACCTTCGTCGATTTCAGCATCACAAAGAGCTCGGGAATCGTTTTTTTCATCCCTTGCATATTATAGTTCATCACAAAGTTCCAGTAACTTGGTGATAGTGACTAGAGAACTCTGTCAATCACTATTTTATCTGGAAGATTAACTCCCACTTGATTCAAGCGATTGTAGTACTCAGACAATCTAAGCACATGCTCGCTGGTTGAGCTATTCTCCTCCATCTTGTAGGCAAAGTAGTTGTAAGAGGTCTCATACCTCTCGACTCGGGCATGATTCTGAAATACTAATTTCAACTCTTAGAACATCTTATATGTTCCGTGGTGTTCAAAACGTTTTTGAAGTCCCGGTTCTGAGCCGTAAAGCATGGTGCACTAAACTATCAAGTAGTCATCATACCGAGCTTTGCCAAACATTCATAACGTCGGTATCTGCTCTTGCAATAGGTCTGTCACCTAGCGGTGCATCAAGGAAATAATTCTTTTGTGCAGCAATGAGGATAATCCTTAGATCACGGACCTAGTCCGCATCATTGCTATTATCATCTTTCAACTTATTTTTCTCTAGGAACATATCAAAAATAAAATAGGGAAGCTATACGCGAGCAATTGATCTACAACATATATATGCAAATACTATAAGGACTAAGTTCATGGTAAATTTAAGTTCAATTAATCATTGTATTACTTAAGAACACCCACTTAGATAGACATCCCTCTAATCATCTAAGTGATCACGTGATCCATATCAACTAAACCATGTCCGATCATCATGTGAGATGGAGTAGTTTTCAATGGTGAACATCACTATGTTGATCATATCTACTATATGATTCACGTCGACCTTTCGGTCTCAGTGTTCTGAGGCCATATCTGCATATGCTAGGCTCGTCAAGTTTAACCTGAGTATTCTGCGTGTGCAAAACTGGCTTGCACCCGTTGTATGTGAATGTAGAGCTTATCACACCCGATCATCATGTGATGTCTCGGCACGACGAATTGTAGCAACGGTGCATACTCAGGAAGAACACTTATACCTTGAAATTTAGTGAGAGATCATCTTATAATGCTACCGCCGAACTAAGCAAAATAAGATGCACAAAGGATAAACATCACATGCAATCAATATAAGTGATATGATATGGTCATCATCATCTTGTGCCTTTGATCTCCATCTCCATAGCACCGTCATGATCACCATCGTCACCGGCTTGACACCTTGATCTCCATCGAAGCATCATTGTCGTCTCGCCAACTATTTCTTCTACCACTATCGCTACCGCTTAGTGATAAAGTAAAGCAATTACATGGCGATTGCATTTCATACAATAAAGCGACAACCATATGACTCCTGCTAGTTGCCGATAACAGTGTTACAAAACATGATCATCTCATACAGCAAATTATATAATCACGTCTTGACCATATCACATCACAACATGCCCTGCAAAAACAAGTTAGATGTCCTCTACTTTGTTCTTGCAAGTTTTACGTGGCTACTACGGGCTTCTAGCAAGAACCGTTCTTACCTACCCATCAAAACCACAACGTAGTATAGTGATTGCTTTTTGATCTTCAGAAAGAACCTTGTTCATTGAAATTGATTCAACTAAAGTTGGAGAAACAGACACCCACTAGCCACCTGTGTGCGAAGCACGTCGGTAGAACCAGTCTCACGTAAGCGTACGCGTCATGTCAGTCTGAGCCGCTTCATCCAATAATACCGTCGAGTCAAGAATCAAATAGTGACGGCAAGCAATATGTATATACCCACGCCCACAACTCCTTTGTGTCCTACTCGTGCATATAACATCTACGCATAGACCTGGCTCGGATGCCACTGTTGGGGAACGCATTATTTCAAAAAAAATCCTATGATCACGCAAGACCTATCTAGGAGATGCATAGCAACGAGAAGGGAAGAGTATGTCTATGTACCCTCGTAGACCGGAAGCGGAAGCGTTAAGTAACGTGGTTGATGTAGTCAGATGTCTTCGCGATCCAACCGATCAAGTACCGAACGCAGGGCACCTCCGTGATCTTCACACATTCAGCTCAGTGACATCCCTCGAACTCTAGATCCAGCTGAGGCTAAGGGAGGGTTTCGTCAACACGACGACATGGTGACAGTGATGATGAAGTTACCGACGTAGGGCTTCGCCTAAGCACTGCGACAATATGACCGAGGTGGAAATCTATGGAGGGGGGCACCGCACACAGCTAAGAGATCAACTTGTGTGTCTATGGGGTGCCCCCTCCCCCGTATATAAAGGAGTGGAGGAGGGGAGGGTCGGCCTCCTATGGCGTGCCCCAAGGGGGGGATTCCTACTCCTAGTAGGAGTAGGTTTCCCCCCTTCACTAGTTGGAGTAGGAGAAGAAGGAAGAGGGAGAGGGAGAGAAGGAAAGGGGGCCGGACCCCTTCCCAATTCGGATTGGGCTTGGGGGCCGCGCGCCTCCCACTTGGACGCCTCCTCCTCTCTCCCACCATGGCCCATTAAGGCCCATTAACTCCCCGGGGGGTTCCGGTAAACCCCCCCCCCCCCCCCGATACTCCGGAAAATGACCGAACCTATCTGAAACCTTTCTGGTGTCCAAACATAGCCTTCCAATATATCAATCTTTATGTCTCAACCATTTTGAGACTCCTCGTCATGTCTGTGATCACATCTGGGACTCCAAACTATCTTCGGTACATCAAATCACATAACTCATAATACATATCATCATCAAACGTTAAGCGTGCGGACCCTACGGGTTCGAGAACCATGTAGACATGACCGAGACACATCTCCGGTCAATAACCAATAGCGGAACCTGGATGCTCATATTGGCTCCTACATATTCTACGAAGATCTTTATCGGTCAAACCGCATAACAATATACGTTGTTCCCTTTGTCATCGGTATGTTACTTGCCCGAGATTCGATCATCGGTATCATCATACCTAGTTCAATCTCGTCACCGGCAAGTCTCTTTACTCATTCCGTAATGCATCATCCCGCAACTAACTCATTAGTCACATTGCTTGCAAGGCTTATAGTGATGTGCATTACCGAGAGGACCCAGAGATACCTCTCCGACAATCGGAGTGACAAATCCTAATCTCGATCTATGCCAACTCAAGAAACACCATCGGAGACACTCGTAGAGCATCTTTATAATCGCCCGGTTATGTTGTGACATTTGATAGCACACTAAGTGTTTCTCCGGTATTCGGGAGTTGCATAATCTCATAGTCATAGGAACATATATAAGTCATGAAGAAAGCAATAGCAATAAACTAAACGATCATAGTGCTAAGCTAATGGATGGGTCTAGTCCATCACATCATTCTCTAATGATGTGACCCCATTCATCAAATGACAACACATGTCCATGGCTAGGAAACTTAACCATCTTTGATTAACGAGCTAGTCAAGTAGAAGCATACTAGTGACACTCTGTTTGTCTATGTATTCACACATGTACTAAGCTTCCGGTTAATACAATTCTATCATGAATAATAAACATTTATCATGATATAAGGAAATATAAATAACAACTTTATTATCGCCTCTAGGGCATATTTCCTTCACGCGAGTCCATGGAGGGCTCCACCCACGATGGGTCCATGAAGAAGCAACCTTGTCTATCCCACCATGGCCATCGCCCACGAAGGACTTGCCTCACTAGGGTAGATCTTCACGAAGTAGGCAATCTCCTTGCTCGTACAAACTCCTTGATTCAACTCCACAATCTTGTCGGAGGCTCCCAAGTGACACCTAACCAATCTAGGAGACACCACTCTCCAAAAGGTAATAGATGGTGTGTTGATAATGAACTCCTTGCTTTTGTGCTTCAAATTATAGTCTCCCCAGCACTCAACTCTCTCTCACAGATTTGGATTTTGTGGAAAGATGATTTGAGTGGAAAGCAACTTGGGGAAGGCTAGAGATCAAGATTGTTGTGGCTGGAATGGAATATCTTGGTCTCAACACATGAGTAGGTGGTTCTCTCTCAAAAAATGTATGCTGGAAGTGTAGCCACGTTCTGATGGCTCTCTCCATGAATGAAGAGTGGGTGAAGGGTTACATATAGCCTCCACACAGAATCTAACCGTTACAAACAATTTACCAAACTCGGTTAGACCGATTTAGTTCAAAATGTGTGTTAGGATTTTCGGTGGGATTGACATGTCAACTCGGTGGGCCCGATTTCATAAGGGTTAGGGCATAACGTAATCTCAGTGAGACCAATCACATAAACTCGGTAGGATCAATTTCTGTAATAGGCAAACAGAGAGTTGGTCAGGCAAACTCGGTGGGACCAAATCGCTCATTTCGATGAGACCAAAACATTACGAAAGGGAAACAGAAAGTTTGCATTGCGAACTCGGTGAGACCGATCGCTCATCTCGGTTGGACCGAAACATTACGAAGGGAAACAGAGTGTTTGCAATACCATCTCGGTGAGACCAAGATCCCTATCGGTGAGACCGAAGTGACTAGGGTTTCTGGCAGTGGCTATGTCAAATGAACTCGGTGGCGCCGGATAGATAATTTCGGTGGGGCCGAGTTTGACTTTTGGTTTGGGACATATGTGGATATGAGAAAGTGGTTGAGGGCTTTTGGAGCATATCACTAAGCATTTTGAGCAAGCAAGCCATTAAGAAACACCTCATCCCCTTTTAATAGTATTGGTTTTTCCTATGGACTCAATGTGATTTTTAGATCACTAAAATGAAAATGTAGAGTCTTGAGCTTGAGCCAATATGTGTCAGTAGCATTTTGAGGGGTCCACATTCCTAATCCATGCCATGCCAATCACTGAACTTTCTGAAATGATCATCTTGAAATAGCATTAGTTCAATGAGCTATATGTTGTTAGGAATTACCAAAACCACCCAGGAATAGTTGTACTTTCAGGGTTCAAATGTATAAAGATCTGAATTACCTAGCACATATGGTTAGTCCAAACAAATGATTGGAACACATGTGTATAAAACTAAATATCAGTTAGTTAGCATAAATGACCAATCTAAAATAATTGTATTATCTTCAATCTAAACAACAACCACTGGTGGATGTGTTGTCTTCTTGTTTTTTTAAAGCAAAATGTCTTTATTCCTCAGATATAGATAGATCGTTTACAATATGCTAAGAAAAAAAATCAGGGATTGAATTATCCCATAAGCTAGGAGATCTAGAAATTAGCTAGAGTAGCTCCATGCAGAGCATTGTAGACATAGAAATTTGCAAAATACATATGGATCTGAATACGACAGACCCATTGACTAAACTTCTCTCACAAGCAAAACATGATCACACCTTAGTACTCTTTGGGTGTTAATAACATGGTGATGTGAACTAGATTATTGACTCTAGTAAACACTTTGGGTGTTGGTCACATGGCGATGTCAACTATGGGTGTTAATCACATGGCGATGTGAACTAGATTATTGACTCTAGTGCAAGTGGGGGACTAAAGAAAATATGCCATAGAGGCAATAATAAAGTTGTTATTTTATATTTCCTTATTCATGATAAAGGTTTTTATTATTCATGCTAGAATCGTATTGATCGGAAACTTAAATACATGTGTGAATACATAAACAAATACAGTGTCTCTAGTAAGCCTCTACTAGACTAGCTTGTTGATCAAAGATGGTAAAGGTTTCCTAACCATATACATGTGTTGTCACTTGATGACGGGATCACATCAATATAAGAATGATGTGATGGACAAGACCCATCCCTTAGCTTAGCATATGATCGCTCAGTTTATTGCTATTGCTTTCTTAATGTCAAATACATATCCCTTCGACTATGAGATTATGCAACTCCCAGATACCGGAGGAATACCTTGTGTGCTATAAAATGACACAACGTAAATGGGTGATCATAAAGATACTCTACAGGTATCTCCGAAGGTGTTTGTTGAGTTGGCATAGATCGAGATTAGGATTTGTCACTCCGTGTATCGGAGAGGTATCTCTAGGCCCTCTCGCTAATACACATCATAAGAAGCCTTGCAAGCAAAGTGACTAAGGAGTTAGTTACAAGATGATGTATTACGGAATGAGTAAAGAGACTTGCCGGTAACAAGATTGAACTAGGTATGAAGATACCGATGGTCGAATCTCGGGCAAGTTACATACCGATGGACAAAGGGAAGTATGTATGTTGTCATAAGGTTCGACCGATAAAGATCTTCGTAGAATATGTAGGAACCAATATGGGCATCCAGGTTCCTCTATTGGTTATTGACCGGAGAGGTGTCTCGGTCATGTCTACATAGTTCTTGAACCCGTAGGGTCCACATGCTTAATGTTCGTTGACGATATAGTGTTATATGAGTTATGTGATTTGGTAACCGAATATTGTTCGGAGTCCCGGATGAGATCATGAACATGACGAGGAACTTCGGAATAGTCCCGATGTAAGATTGATATATATGACGATACTATTCGGACACCGGAAGAGTTTCGGGGCATACCGGGTAGTCATCGGGTCAACGAAAGGGGCTCCAGTAAGCCCCGGGAGGTCTATGGGCCATATGGACCAAGAGAAGGGAGCACACCAGCCCACAAGGGGCTGGTGCACCCCTCTATGGCAGTCGGCCCTATGGGAGAGAAGGAAAGAGAGGAGTAGGCCTCTTCCTTCCCTCCCTCTCCTCCTCTTTCCTTCCCCCTTAAGGGAATTATGGCAGGGGGCGCATGCCAGGGCAGGAGCCCTAGGGCTGGCCGCCCACCTTTGTGGTGCACCTGGCTGCCTCCCCTCTCCCCCACCTATATATATGTAAGAGGGGGCGCCACACAAGGGACGCAACATTGTCTTAGCCGTGTGCGGCGTCCCTCCCCGCAGTTTTGTGCCTCGGTCATATTTTCGTAGTGCTTAGGTGAAGCCCTGCGGAGATAGCATCACCATCACCGGCATCACGTCGTTGTGCTGCCGGAGCTCATCTACTACTTCGCCCGTCTTGCTGGATCAAGAAGGCGAGGACATCACCGAGCTGAACGTGTGCTGAACGCGGAGGTGTCGTACGTTCGGTACTTGATTTGTTGGATCGTGAAGAAGTTCGACTACATCAATCGCGTTAATAAATGCATCTGCTTACGGTCTACGAGGGTACGTAGACACACTCTCCCCTCTTGTTGTTATGCATCTTCATGGATAGATCTTGCGTGTGCATAGAATTTTTTTGTTTTCCATGCAACGTTTCAAAACATACTGTTGAAATTATATTGGTAAGGTTCATTGTGCCTCAGTCACACTAGGGAATCCATAATGCTAGGGCCACCCCTAGTGAACAGACCAACTCTGCTCGTGTTCAAGAAAAATCATTCAGCCGGGTGTTGTTCAATAGCATATGAGAGAATTAGAGCTCCGCCTGATGTTTCTGCTGCTCCTTTCTCTATGCATCTTCACCGCTACCGCCGTCACCACCACCATGAGGCACCTTCACTGAGCCCCCGGGTACCTCCTCCTCCACAGCGATAACCACTGTAGAGGGCTCCTTCTTCCTTGACATCTGTGCCTTCACTGTAGCCTCCTCCATTGCCCGACGGACCATAGTTGAAGCCTCCTCCATCAAGTGATGGGGCACAGCTACAGGAACACCCTCCTTCCTCAACCACTCCACCTACTCAGCAGAAGAAGGCGCTAAAGACCTGGATTCTTTAAAACGCGGGTAAATGCTAAATGGGCTCGCCCATATCCATCGCTCAGTCGTTCGCCTGTCCAAATCTTCTCGAGTAATTACATGATGCATCATTGCCTCAAAAAAGAATTACATGATGCATCAAATATGAGAGAGCTATTTATTGCTTACTGCTAGTCCTAATAATGGCTCGCCTCCAGTTTCCCTCCTCATGTTAGGTTAAGGCCCCAGCAAGGGTTCCTAGGGAGGTCGTATTACAAAGCTTCTATGACCGGTTTACACTAGTTTTTATAAACTTCTGCACGGTTTTTTCTATGCTGGCTTGCATCTGCTTTTCTTCTAGGCTTTCGGCTATATGTGTTTCTTCTTTGGATTTTTTGTTACTTTGTTATATCCTTCTATTTTTATATTTTAACATATGTTTACTTCTTTAATACATATTGCACATTTTTTGTATACACGTGAAACTTTTTCTATAGACGTTAACATTTTTCAAACACATGATGTATATTTTTCAAATATTATTTTGAACATTTTCCAAATACGCGTTGAACATTTTTATTAAAGGCATGTAATATCTCTTAGAACTATTCAAACAGTTTTCACATTGTATAATTATTTTTAAAAAATTAAACAAACATATTTTTGCAATGCATAAAATATTTTCAGTGTCACATAAGTTTTTGAATGGTCCGATACATTGTTTTGAACTACACGATTTTTCTATATTGTACAATCATTTTTTGAAAATGTCACGAAAATTTCTTTGAAATGCGTGAACATAAAAAAATGGCATGTACAGTCTTTTAATGGTTTGAAACGGTGTTTATGAATTATGAAAAAAGGTCTTTCATATTTTAAATATTTTAAATATTCACAAAAATACTTTTGAAACAAGTGAACATTTTTGAAACGACATGTATATTTTTGTGAACATTATCAACATTTTTTTGAATTACATATTTATTTTTTTGCATTGCATACATTTGTGAACGTGTGATGAACATTTTTTAAAATTGAAAAATATATGTTTTGCATTTAGTAAATTTACATAAAAGTAATAAAAAATCTCACTTGAGAGCCGACGCTCCTCCCACGATTGGCCAGCCCATTAGGTGGTGCCTAGGGCGAGCGTTACTTTCAGCTTGCAGTAGGGAAAAAAATGCTCTCTCCCTTGATGATGGGTTTATGGTAATGTTCGTGGGATGCTCTGCATCATAACTATAGTATATTCAACCCAATAACTACATAATAACAATAGCATATCTAGTTGCATAACTACATAATAATCAACAAGAAAAACTAGTTTTAAAAGTCAGACCGTTGATCGTAGCGGTCAAATCCCCGCTTGTAGATCCCAAGTCTTACTGTTGGGCTAGATAATTCGAACATGGTTCAAATGTATACCAATTTGGATATAAGCTAGTTAGCACATATGGTTAGTCTTAACAAATGATTGGATCACATGTATAAGAAACCAGATTTTAGTTAGTTAGCATAGGTGATTAGTCTAAAATAATTGTATTGTCTTCAATCTAGACAACAACAATGACTTGGTTAGTTAGTTTAACCCTTTACCAAACAACTGGAGTTTAATCCTCTTAAAAAACCTCGGTCAAACTGACGTGCCTACATCTGACTTCTCATGACAAAAGCGACAACCCAGGAAAATCGCCCATGTCCGTGCGATCCCAGTCGAATGCACCACGAAGGAACATTCGTCAGATAGTTTTGTCGTTTATATATTGTCCATGTGTGATGAAGAGAAAATGTCATTTTTAGCAACTAAAAAGAAGCAATAGCGCTAGACCTACAAAGAATGCACCACGAAGGAATGTCTATATGTGTTTTTTATTTGGACTTTTGTTGCTTTTTTATTTCCTTTTATTTTTATTTTTTAACATATGTTCACTTCTTTAAGACATACTGTACATTTTTTGTATACACGTGAAACTTTTGATAGACGTTCGACATTTTTCAAGCACACGATGTATATTTTTCAAATATTATTTTGAACATTTTCCAAATACGCGTTGAACAATTTTATAAAGGAATGTAATATTTCTTAGAACTATGCAAACAGTTTTTTACATTGTATATTTTTTTAATGAATAAAAATATCTTTGCAATGCATAAAATATTTTTAGTGTCACATACTTTTTTTAATGCTGCGATACATTGTTTTGAACTACACGATTTTTCTATATTGTGCAAACATTTTTTGAAAATGTCACAAAATTTTCTTTCAAATGCGTGAACATAAAAAAATGTCATGTATATTCTTTTAATTGTTTGAAATATTATTTATGATTTATGAAAAAAATCATTCAAATTATAAATATTCACAAACATATTTTTGAGACATGTGAACATGTTTGAAACGACATGTATATTTTTGTGAACACTATCAACATTATTTTTGAATTACGTAAACATTTTTTGTCTTGCGTTGCGTAAACATTTTTGGATGTGTGATGAAAAATTCGAAATTAAAAAAAATATGTTTTGCATTTCAAAACTTACGTAAAAGTAACAAAAAATACTCACTTCAGAGCCAACGGCCTCCCACGTTGGGCCGGCCCATTAGGGGGTGCCTGGGGCGAGCGTTACTTTCAGCTCGCGGTACGGAAAAAATACCATCTCCCTTGATGATGGGTTTATGGTAATGTTCATGGGATGCTCTACATCATAACTATAGCGCATTCAACCAGATAACTACATAATATAGTGTATCCAGCTGGAAAACTACATAATAATCAACAAGAAAAACTACTTTTAAAAGTTGGACCGTTGATCTTAGCGGTCAAATCTCCTCTTATGGATCCCAAGTCTTATTGTTGGGCTACATAATTCGAACATGGTTCAAATGTATACCAATTTGGATCTAAGTTACTTAGCACATATGGTTAGTCTAAACAAATGATTGGATCACATGTATAAAAAACCAGATTTTAGTTAGTTAGCATAGATAACCAGTCTAAAATAATTGTATTGTCTTCAATCTAGACAACAACAATGACTTGGTTAGTTAGTTTAAGCCTTTACCCAAACAACCGGAGGTTAATCCTCTAAAAAAATCCGGATCAAACTGACGTCAGTGGCGGAGACAGGGGGTGCTATCTAGGCCCTGGCCCCCCTAACATCACAGATTTAGGCCTAATATAAATAGTAACAATGATTTTTTTCCTTCTAAAATGATGTTTTTTGATGGATTGGCCCGCCCCAGCAAGCTTTAACAATACTCAGCCCCCCTCGTCCGTTTTTTCTGCCTCCACCACTGACTGACGTGCCTACATTTTCCTTCTCCCGACAAAAGCGATAACCCAGGAAAATCGCCCATGTCCGCACGATCCCAGTCAAATGCACCACGAAGGAACATCCTTACGATACTTTACTAGTTTATATATTGTCCACGTGTGATGATGACAAAATGTCATTTTTAGAAACTAAAAAGAAGCAATAATGTTGGACCTACGAAGAATCTACAAACGTTCTGTCTAACTTTCCAAACTAATTCTCCCCCCCCCCCCCCCCCCAGTCGAATGCACCATGAAGGAACGTCTATATGTGTTCCTTCTTTGGATGATTTGTTACTTTTTATTTCCTTTTATTATTATTTTTAACATATGTTTATCTCTTTAATACATACTAGCACAAATGCCCGTGTGTTGTAACGAGAGTGTAGAAAAAAAATATAACAATACAATACGGTTTGTATGAAACGATTATCAGAAAAAAGGTGGAAGACGAAACTTCAGAGGCCCGCTGCTCTAAACTTGTAAGGATGATGCTAACAAAATAATAATAATAATAAATGACACAAAACTTTTACTTAGGAACGACATTCCGATGACCTCATCAAGATGATGTTAGAGTTGACAACATCTGATTCACGTCACATATGGCACATACCTTGGTCTGTGGCCAACGAAACAATCGGATGAGGAACGATGTCTGGATTGTTGACGGTACCTAGATTAGTATATTGGTGTGAGTAATTGAGAGATTTCACACCGAGACGCGACATAGACTTGCGGCGGTCGGTATATATTGAATGACGAGAACAGTCATTCAGATGCATGATCTAAAATCTTCTTTCAATGAATGGATTATAATCACTACAGGTGCTTCGGTATGTGAGCAAATACCATAAACCAATATATGCATATCATATTCAATGTCAAAAGAAAACACGTGAAAAGGCACTAAGCATTAATCTCACACAGCATGGATCAAGACACAAATTAACACAGGTTATTCGACAGCTCCATCTAGCGCTTCGTAAAGAAAATCAATCGGGAATTTATGGCCCATGTGTGGGGTAAGGAAAAAAAATCCCCTTTTTCCTTGACCACTGCACAACAGATGTAGGAAAAGAATTATATGAGACCAGGCCTCACGGGTTAGCAGATGAGATCCACCCTGATGGATGACATGTGACATTTACAAATCACAAAGCATCTACCCCACCCTCCGCTTGAAATCAGGGAGAAGTGATTAGATGCTTTATGATTTATGAATGTCACGTGTCATCCATCAGAGTGGGTCTCACCTGCTAACCACAGATGTATCACTGAACTACGCAAATGCAAAGAAATATTTATAACTTCTAAAACTAATCTAGTCGAGCCGGACCTAACAGCCGCCCTACACCAGCTACACCATGCATCTATTCCATACACCGCCCCTCATAATCCAACTCACTTTTAATTTATTTTCTTCAGAATGCATGAACATTCTTTTTTTGAACACACAAATATTCTTTTTGAATCACATAACATTTTTTAAAGTACAAACATTTTATAACTTGCAAACACTTTTAGAATTACATGAACACGTTTTTATTTATTTTTTAAAATATGAACAATATTTAAATACATAAACTCTTTTTTTAAATGCTACAAACATTTTAAAATGCAAGTGCACTTTTTGAAAAAACGCGTTTTTTTCAAAAAGCACAAACACATTTAAATTACACAACCATTTTTTTAAAGCATGTAGACACTTTTTAAAATTATATAAGCAGATTTCAGGAAAAAATTACAAACCACTAATTCTGTAGCATACACGTATAGAACTTGAATGCACGTACATATATGAATTCTGTATCACTGTACCTGTTTTTAGCACAAAATAAACAACCCCAACCATGAGCCCCCCCTCGAGACGTGCCGCCTTTGCCGGCTGCGCCCACCACACCACCCCTTCTGCATCCCACCGCCGGCAGCAACCTCGGCCGGAGCTCCGCCGGGAGCACTACCTCTCACGCCCTCTCTGCTTTCCTTTTTCTTCCTCCCATTTGACATCTCTCTCACTCTGAGACCTCCCACAGGAATCGCCCATGGCCGCTACTCACCTTCTACGCCATGGCCCCGCCGCCAGGAGCCCGGCACCTGCTCCTTGCCGCAGGCGTTGCCCACTCACGAACGACATATCTGTTTTTCTCAGAATCATTCACCCATCCATCTTCCTTCTTTTGAGATTTCAAATCAGGATAATCTTCTTCCTCGGTTTAATTTTCTTTGCCCACCCTTTCCTATTGATCCTCGCCAGTTTACCAATTTCAATTCACAGCAGTTTTTAAATTGGTTTATTTGACTGTAAGGGAGCGAGATGGGATTATCTAGCAGATGATCAAACCCTCTATTTTGCGCACGATCATTGGCCAGCTCGATTGGGACGTGCCCTTCGCTTGCACGTGGTCTATTCTACTATTTGCCAGATTTGTTTGATGGGCTGAGGCCCATGCTAGCCGGTTGAGGCATACCAGGCTTCATTGGGACAACGAGGGTTGAATTTTTCTAACGCGTACAAAAACTATCGTATGGACAGACGGGAGTAAGAAGCAATAGCCCCTTTACTATTAGGTAAAGACTGTACATTTCTTGTATACACGTGAAACTTTTTTATAAACATTTGACATTTTTCAACCACATTACGTATATTTTTCAAATATTATTTTGAACATTTTCCAAATACGTGTTGAACATTTTTATGAAGGTATGTAATATTTCTTAGAACTAGGCAAACATTATTTTACATTATATAATTATATTTAAAAAGATAAACAAACATATTTTTGCAATGCATAAAATAGTTTCAGGGTCACTGTCACATACTTTTTTTGAATGGTCTGATACATTGTTTTGAACTACATGATTTTTCTAAAGTGCACAAACATTTTTTGAAAATGTCACAAAAATTTGTTTGAAATGCGTGAACATAAAAAATGCCATGTATATTCTTTTAATGGTTCGAAACATTGTTTCTGAATTATGAAAAAACAAATATTTCAAATTACCAATATGTTAGATATTCACAAACATATTTTTGAGACATGTGAACATTTTTGAAATGACATGTATATTTTTGTGAAAACTATCAATATTTTTCTAAAATTAGGTTAAAAAATTGCATCGCGTAAACATTTTTGAAAGTGTGATGAACATGTTAGAAAATTTAAAAATATGTTTTGCAATTAAGAAATTTACGTAAAAGTAATTAAAAAATCTCACTTGAGAGCCAACGCTATTCCCACGTCGGGCCGGCCCATTTGGGGGTGCCTGGGGCGAGCGTTACTTTCAGCTTGCAGTAAGCGAAAAATACCCTCTCCCTTGATGATGGGTTTATGGTAATGTTCATGGGATGCTCTGCATCATAAACTATAGCGTATTCAACCTGATAACTACATAATAACAATAGCGTATCCAGCTGGATAACTACATAATAATCAACAAGAAAAACTAGTTTTAAAAGTCGGACCGTTGATCGTAGCGGTCAAATCTCCGCTTGTAGATCCCAAGTCTTACTGTTGGGCTACATAATTCGAACATGGTTCAAATATATACCAATTTGGATCTAAGTTACTTAGCACATATGGTTAGTCTAAACAAATGATTGGATCACATGTATAAGAAACCAGATTTTAGTTAGTTAGCGTAGATGACCAGTCTAAAAAAAACTGTATTGTCTTCAATCTAGACAACAACAATGACTTGGTTACTTAGTTTAACCTTTAACCAGACAACCAGTGTTTAATCCTCTCAAAAAATCCGGATCAAACTGGTGTGCCTACACCTGACTTCTCCCAACAAAAGCGACAACCCAGAAAAATTGCCCATGTCCTCACGATCCCAGTCGAATGCACCACGAAGGAACATCCATCAGATACTTTTCTCGTTTATATATTGTCCACGTGTGATGATGACGTCATTTTTTGCAACTAAAAAGAAGCAATAATGCTAGACCTACAAAGAATCTACAACGTTCTATTTAACTTTGCAAACTAATTCCCCCCCCCCTCCCCCCAGTTGAGTTGAATGCACCACGAAGGAACGTCTATATGTGTTTCTTCTTTGGATTTTTTGTTACTTTTTTATTTCCTTTTATTTTTATGTTTTAACATATGTTTACTTCTTCTACATTTTTGTATACACGTGAAACTTTTTTTATAGAAGTTTGACATTTTTCAAACACATGATGTATATTTTTCAAATATTATTTTGGACATTTTCATAATACGTGTTGAACATTTTTATAAAGGCATGTAATATTTCTTGGAACTTTGTTTTTTGAGAAACATTTCTTGGAACTATGCAAACAGTTTTTTACATTGTATAATCATTTTTAAACAATTGAACCTGCATATTTTTGCAATGCATAAAATATTTTTAGTGTCAAACACTTTTGTTGAACGGTCCGATACATTGTTTTGAACTACATGATTTTTCTACACTGTACAAACATTTTTTGAAAATGTCACGAAAATTTCTTTGAAATGCGTGAACATAAAAAAATGGCATGCACATTCTTTAATGGTTCAAAACATTGTTTATGAATTACGAAAAATAATCTTTCACATTATAAATATTCACAAACCTATTTTTGAAACATGTGAACATTTTTGAAAAGACGTGTATATCTTTGTGAACACTATCAAAATTTTTTGTCAATTACGTAAACATTTTTTTGCATTGCATAAACATTTTTTAACGTGTGATGAATTTTTTTGAAAATTTCAAAAAATATATTTTGCATTTATGAAATTTACGTAAAAGTAATTAAAAAATATCACTTGAGAGCCAACACTCCTCCCACGCTGGGCCGGCCCATTAGGGGGTGCCTTTCAGCTAACGGGCAGTAGGCAAAAAATACCCTCTCCCTTGATGATGGGTTTATGGTAATGTTCATGGGATGCTCTGCGTCATAATTATAGCAGATTTAACCTGATAATTACATAATAACAATAGCTGGATAACTACATAATAATCAACAAGAAAAACTAGTTTTAAAACTCAGACCGTGGATTGTAGCTATCAAATCTCCGCTTGTCGATCCCAGGTCTTACTGTTGGTCTACATAATTCGAACATAGTTCAAATGTATACCAATTTGGATCTAAGTTACTTATCACATATGGTTAGTCTAAACAAATGAGTGGATCACATGTATAAGAAACCAGATTTTAGTTAGTTAGCATAGATGATCAGTCGAAAATAACTATATTATCTTCAATCTAGACAACAACAATGACTTGGTTAGTTAGTTTAACCCTTTACCAAACAGCCGTCGTTTAATCCTCTCAAAAAATCTGGATCAAACCGATGTGCCTACATCCCACTTCTCCCGACAAAAGCGACAGCCCAGGAAAATCGCCCATGTCCGCACGATCCCAGTCGGATGCACTAGGAAGGAACATCCGTCAGATACTTTTCTCGTTTATATATTGTCCATGTGTGTCGATGACAAAATGTCATTTTTAGCGAATAAAAAGAAGCAATAATGCTAGACCTACAAAGAATCTACAAACGTTCTATTTAACTTTGCAAACTAATTCTCTCTCCCCCTGAATTCAACTGGGGTGAATACCTCCCCGCCCTACCAATCACAATCATTCGCACCCGCTTGTCTGTAAAAACTTCAAGTAACCTTTTGTAGGTGTAGGTTACTCAAAAAAAGATGCCACCTAGCACAGGTAGCAGGGGCCCGTAACAAATAGGGCCCAGCTATCCTTTGGATTCCACGGACAATTTAATTCATAGATAGACCAGAGTCCACTACTCGCTTGACCGACTGTTGCAAGTTTGCAACGTGTGTGCTTCTTCTGCTATAGCTCTGCTGTCCGTAACTTGGAGCATCGAATAATTGGGGTACATGAAAGCCCGGGCGGGACCATGGGGTTACGGTGACCAAGCCAAGCCACTTTCCACGCTCGTAAAAGACTTCCAGCGCGGCCCGGGCACATGAGCTGCTGGCTTCTGCACCACTGGGGTCTGACCAGTAGGAGTTATCTTCTATGCATGTTTACGTGTCAGCTTTTAACTAATCTCCTTCCGTTTGTTCGAGATCCATGAATAGACGACGAAAAGACATCGTGTGGGACTCGTAGTACATGAGTGTAGGTGCCTATGCAAAGTCGGGTTCGGTTAGATCGTAGGGAGGTGGGAGAGGAAACTTCCCCGTCAGACGAACATCTCCCCCAAACTAACTAAGTTATGCCGTAATCATCAGACACCACAACAGCGTAACGTATTGCTGCTGTTGCATGGCAATCTGTCGCCAGATGCCCGTTGGAAACGAAACGAGCGACAGGCCATCAATCGCACCCACGCAGAAAGACATGGATAGGATAGCTTAGCACGTGAACGCAGAAAAGGGATTCTTCCGCTCCCTTCTGAACCTTTCTTCGGTGTCGTCCCCGCTCCGAGAACATGCACAAAAGCTACTCTCACAGTTTGCTTGCGTTCCACTGTAAGCATGCATGCATGTGCCACCCCGCGACCGTGTCATTGGATCATGCAGTATGTGCGTTCCTCACTCAAGCTGCCACCAAAGAGCAATGTCTCACTGTCTGGTCCTCGGCGGCCTGACGAGATAGCCCACCAAGTTCGGCCCCTTCCAACCTAGGGATCGAATACGATCCGCTCCGATCCTGCAAAGCTTTTGCGTATCAGACAATCTGCGCCAGCCAAATGGAAAAAGGACCATCTAAAAAAGTCATTGCCAGAACTACCGTTGCGGCAGACCCGGCAAGCGACACGTGACTTTGCCGCCATTGCTTCTGGCGGCGGGTCCTGTCGCCACAAGCTATGGTGGCATGTCGTGTATCACAATTTTTTTTTGTCGTAACCTCACCTGGCGAGTTGTTAGACTATGTATAACTTCTGTACCTATGTACGTATTGTAACACAATCATTATATATAATGAGATAAGCCACCCCTAGAGGGTTGTGCTAGTTCCCAAAACTTATTATCTTACATGGTATCACGCTAGGTTACGATCGCTTCCGCTTCTAAACCCTAATACCCGCACCGCCGCCGCAGCCGCCGCCGCCTTCACCGCCGCCGCCGCGCCACCGATCGCGCCGCCGCCATGTCGAGCGCCGCCACCACCGGTTCCACTGCTGCGGGCTTCCTCCCGGCCTCTCTTGCGGCTCTGCTCAACCTCCCGCTCGATGCCGTCTCCGTTCCGGCTCCGATCGGGACAAGGAGCATCGGCTCCGTCTTCTCCACGCCGCCGGCGCCCTCGCTCGGGCGTGACCTCGTGGTCCACACCGCGGCGCCGCCGTCCGCTGCGGATTCCGCAGGCGTCGTCCCGCCGCTCCTGCCGCGAGCGGATCACACCGCCCCGCTGGCGGGGTTGGCGGCGTCCGCCCCGGCCGCGGGCCTTGCGGCGTCCGCACCGGCCGCGAGCTTTGCGGCGCCCGCCCTGGCTGCGGTCCCGCCTCCTCCCGCATCGGCTTCGGTGCCTCCGGCTGCCTCCATGGTGTTTGCACCCCAGGCAGCCTCCTCGATGGGATCGTCTTCGCCGCCGCCGTTTCACTTCGGTCATCTCATCACCATCAAGCTCTCCGCAGACAACTACATCTTCTGGCGTGCGCAGGTTCTCCCGCTCTTGGGGAGTCACTACCTGCTAGGCTACGTCGACGGATCGCTTCCCTGCCCACCCGCGCTGGTAGACAGCGTGCACGGTCCGGTCTACAATCCGGCCCATCGCGTCTGGACGGGGCAGGACCAGGCGAACCTCTCCTCCATCCAGGGGTCGCTCTCGCCGGCAGTTGCCGGCCTTGTTGTCTTCGCGAAGACGTCTCATGAGGCCTGGACCATCCTTGAGCGCACCTTTGCAGCGCAGTCCCAGGCTCGTGTCTCTGCACTCCGTCGTCAGCTTGGAGAGTGTCAGAAGCTTGACTCCACGGCCACTGAGTTCTACAACAAGGTCAAGGGCCTTGCCGACACATTGGCCTCCATTGGACAGCCCCTCACCGACTCCGAGTTCAACTCGTTTATTGTCAATGGTCTTGATGAGGAGTATGATGCCTTAGTCGAGATCATCAACGAGCGGGGTAACTCGACACCCATGTTGGCACACGAGGTTTTCTCTCGGCTTCTTCTCACTGAGCAACGGGTCGAGACTCGCCGCACCAGGGGCACTGGCTCTCTCTCGGCCAACGTCGCCACCAAGGGTGGCCGCTCTTCTTCATCACCCCGGTCTCCCTTGGGGCTGCCACCGTCGCCCGCCTCGGCCCCCCCACCTACTGCGACCTTACCGGGGGCTGGCGGTCCACGTGTGTGTCAGCTTTGTGGCCGCGATGGGCACTGGGCCTCCAAGTGTCATAAGCGCTTCCAGCGAAGCTTCCTTGGTCTTGGCAATGACGGCAAAGATACACGCAACAATGCCCGTCAGGTCGCCATGGCTGATCGTCCCGCGCCGCAGAAGCACCAGGGACACACTCAGTCCTACTCCATCGATCCACACTGGTACATGGACTCTGGGGCGACAGAGCATCTGACCAGCGAGATGGGGAAGCTTCACACTCGTGAACCCTATCATGGCTCCGACAAGATCCACACCGCCAATGGAGCAGGTATGCACATCTCTCATATTGGTCAAGCATCTCTTCTCACTAGACATGCCAATAGGAGTCTTCAGCTTCGCAATGTTCTTCGCGTTCCATCTGTGACCCGCAATCTTCTTTCAGTTCCTAAACTCACACGTGATAATAATGTGCTTTGTGAATTTCACCCTTTTGATCTTTTTATTAAGGATCGGGGCACGAGGGACATTCTTCTTAGTGGGCGGTTGTGCCAGGGCCTCTACCGTCTGGAGCATCCTGGCGTCGCTCGCGTTTTCAGTGGAGTTCGGGTCTCTCCGTCACAGTGGCATGCTCGTCTTGGTCACCCGGCCACACCTATTGTCCGTCATATTTTGCGTCGTCATGAGCTTCCTAGTTTGTCTAGTAATAAAGATGTAGCAGTGTGTGATGCTTGTCAGCAGGGGAAGAGTCATCAACTTCCTTTTTCGGAGTCCAGTCGTGAGGTGAAACATCCGTTAGAACTTGTGTTTTCAGATGTATGGGGTCCTGCTCAGACTTCTGTCAGTGGTCATAATTACTATATCAGTTTCGTTGATGCTTATAGTCGCTTTACCTGGCTTTACCTTATTAAACGCAAATCTGATGTGTTTGATATTTTTGTTCAGTTTCAAAAACATGTTGAACGTCTTCTCAAGCACAAAATTGTTCATGTCCAGTCGGACTGGGGGGGCGAGTATCGCAACCTCAACTCCTTCTTTCAGTCGCTTGGGATAGCTCATCGTTTAGCATGTCCACATACACATCAGCAGAATGGTTCAGTCGAACGTAAGCATCGTCATATTGTTGAAGCTGGTCTTACTCTTTTGGCCCATGCATCTGTTCCGTTTCGGTTTTGGAGTGATGCTTTCACCACTGCATGCTTTCTCATCAACCGTACTCCTACTCGTGTTTTAAACATGAAGACTCCCATTGAGGTTCTCCTTAATGAACAACCTGATTATACCTTTCTCAAGGTATTTGGGTGTGCTTGCTGGCCGCATCTTCGTCCATATAACAAGCGCAAGCTTGAGTTTCGTTCTAAGAAGTGTGTTTTCCTTGGCTATAGCTCTCTTCATAAAGGTTACAAATGTCTTCATGTTCCCACTAATCGTGTCTATATATCTCGGGACGTCGTGTTTGATGAGCATGTTTTTCCCTTTGCCAACCTTCCTGTGTCCACTGTCGAACCACCATCCCTGCATTCATCCTCTGTTGCTTCTGACCAATTTGATGATGTTGCATACTCTCCTTTGCTGTTACCTAACCATGGTGCAGGAACCGGACGTGGAGCTCGTTTGGAGCTGTTGGAGGATTCACCATCATCATCGTCGTCTTCTGGTGGGCATGTCGATCGCCCTCTGTTGCATGGCATCGATTCGCGTGCCCATGCATGGTCACCCGACGAGCCCGTCGCGCCGAGCATCTCCACTGCTCGGTCTGCTACGCCAGTGATCGCCGAGTCTCCAGCGGCTCGGCCTTTTTCGCCAGCGGCCGCCGAGTCGCCCGTGGCTCGGCCCGTCACGCCGTCTTCGCCCGCGGCTCGGGTCCTCACGTCGCCTTCATCAGCGGATCGGCCCGCGACACCGGCCGCGCCACGGCCCACTATGCCGAGCTCGCCATCGGCCCGGTCTGGGATGCCGGAGTCGCCAGCTGCTTCGTCTGCTCTGCCGGTTTCGCCGGTGGGCCGGCCTTCTTCGCCGACTGAGTCCGAGGCTACCGTGCCTGGCTCCTCGTCACCGGCTGACTCGTCAACGTCGCCGTCCTCCAGCCCGTTGCAGGCTGCTCCGTCGACCTCGGTGGTTCCTGTGTCTCGACCACATACACGCAGTCGCAGTGGCATTTTCAAACCTAAGGAACGTACGGATGGTACGGTTGCTTGGTTGGCTGCTTGTTTGGCTGCTGCTGTTGCGGATCCATCTTCTGAGCCTCGCTCATATCAGGCTGCCCTGCGCATTCCACATTGGCGAGAGGCTATGGAGCAGGAGTTTCATGCTCTTCTTCGTAACAAGACATGGACTCTCGTTCCTCCACCACCACGGGTAAATGTTATTGACTCAAAATGGGTATTCAAAGTGAAGAAGCATTCGGATGGATCTATTGAGCGTTACAAAGCGCGACTTGTTGCTCGCGCGGCAGCGTCATGGTCTTGACTATGAGGACACCTTCAGTCCTGTCGTCAAGCCTACCACTATTCGGCTTCTTCTCTCCATTGCTGTTTCTCGTGGTTGGTCCCTTCGTCAACTTGATGTGCAGAATGCTTTTCTACATGGATTTTTGGAGGAAGAGGTTTATATGAAACAGCCGCCTGGTTTCTCTGATCCTGATCGTCCTGACTATATCTGTCGTCTTTCCAAAGCACTATATGGTTTGAAGCAAGCTCCTCGTGCCTGGCATGCCCGCCTTGCCTCTGCCCTTCGTGCTCATGGGTTTGTGCCGTCCACTGCTGACACTTCATTATTTCTTCTACAGAAGCCAGAAGTCACTATGTATCTTTTGGTATATGTCGATGATATTATCCTTGTCAGCTCTTCTCAGTATGCTGCTGATGCTCTTGTCTGCTCTCTTGGTGCTGATTTTGCGGTCAAAGATCTTGGGAAGCTTCACTACTTTCTTGGAGTTGAGGTCACTTCTCGTGCTACTGGTCTTGTCCTTACGCAGAAGAAGTACTCCTTGGAGTTGTTACAAAAAGCCGGCATGCTGAAGTGCAAACCGACCACCACACCCATGTCGTCTACCGACAAGATAACAGCTGTTGATGGTGAGCTTTTGTCTCCTGCGGATGCCACAGAGTACAGAAGCATTGTTGGTGGACTTCAGTACTTGACGATCACGAGACCAGATATCTCTTATGCTGTTAACAGGGTTTGTCAGTATCTTCAGGCTCCCAGAGATACTCATTGGGCTGCTGTTAAACGCATTCTTCGTTATGTTCAGTTCACCCTGACTTTTGGTATGCATATTCGGCCGACTTCCTCTCGGGTCCTTTCGGCCTTCTCTGATGCAGATTGGGCTGGTAGCCCAGATGACAGGCGATCCACGGGGGGTTATGCAGTATTCTTTGGCTCTAATTTGATCGCCTGGAGTGCTCGGAAACAGGCTACTGTGTCACGTAGCAGTACTGAAGCTGAGTACAAGGCTGTGGCTAATGCTACTGCAGAGATTATTTGGGTGCAGTCTTTGCTTCAGGAGTTGGGTTTGTCTCAACCACAGCCTCCTATTCTTTGGTGTGATAACATCGGTGCTACATACCTTTCTGCAAATCCAGTATTTCATGCCCGAACGAAACACATTGAAGTTGACTATCACTTTGTACGGGAACGTGTATCACAGAAGCAACTTCAGATCAAGTTTATCTCGTCTAAGGATCAACTTGCAGATATCTTCACTAAGCCTTTACCACTGCCACAGTTTGAGGCTTGTAGGCGCAATCTTACCCTTCTCAGTTCTTTATAAAGTGGCTAAGATTGAGGGAGGGTGTTAGACTATGTATAACTTCTGTACCTATGTACGTATTGTAACACAACCATTATATATAATGAGATAAGCCACCCCTAGAGGGTTGTGCTAGTTCCCAAAACTTATTGTCTTACACGAGTCCTCTGACAGTCCCGTTAGACCCGCCGCTGCCTTTCCATCTCGGCAAGGCTGCTCAAGATGGTCGTCATCCGCGTTGGCGCCTTTGGCACAATGCCAACCTCACCTAGCGCTCCTCCTCCATATCGGTCGCGTTCTACTCGACGCAGCTGACAAAGGCACCTGGGCGCGCCAGCATTGCTTGTTGACAACGCTCGAAGCGTGGGCGGCGCGGCAGTAGCACCAAGCGGCTGAAGCATCGCCTCCCGTAGGTCAGTGAAGTGTGGCGCGGTGGAGCCATTGCGTGTATTGTGACCACTGATATATATAGAGAGAGAGAGAGAGAAGATCGAACAAATAGCTGAGTTGGAAAGATTAAAGGTTGATCAAGACTAACTCAAGAGTGAATCAAGTTAATCAATTCACAAAGCGTAGAAGATGTACCGAGAGGGATCAAGTGATCCCATGATATGGTAAGTATTGTTCATTATGCTTTGTGTACTAACCCATGATCCATGTGAGAGTTCTAGAAGGCTTTTATAGCATGTGCATAGATTTGGAATATCTCCATTGGCGATAGTTTTTTGTTCTAGTGTTTGAATTGTCTCTATCTTTGAAGTCTTTAAGATAAAAATTATCTATTGCTTGTGATCTTTTGCATGATTATTAAGATATAACACATGTAATTTGTTTAGATAGCTATGTCGATCTAATGAATGTGTTCTATTTAGATACAGTTATGCAGATCAAATAAGTGCAATCGATTTAGACATCGTTACGTAGATCTAATGACTATGATGTATTTATGTGCAATTATAAAAATTGAAAGGATGTAATATGCTTAGATGTGATTATCTAGAGCTAACGAAGTACGATATGTCTAGTAGTAGCAGAGCTACCATAAAAAAGCTGGCTGGGCCAAACACTGCAAACTATGCTATCAAACCAAAAATCAATGCATTTGTTATGGACTAGGCTTTCTATAAAACATATTTTTACTTCAACCCTGGGCGGGCCACGGCCCATCCGGCTTTGCATTAGCTCCGCTGGTGATGTAGGTATGATAATGTACATCTAACGGTTGTGATCTACTAATGAAGATCTGGTCTATCAGATTGCCGACTGGTGTTTGATTTTCCTTTTAGAATTTCTAGCATATTTTTTATTTTTAATTCATATAGTAGTAATAAATAAGTAGTAAGTTTAAGATATCGTTGCCAATTAATAAAGTGCGACATAATGGCTTTCATCATTAATAAAAGACAGAGGTTTGAATAACTGCATTCCTTTTAGTTTTAGCGACACTGCTATTGCCTTATTTTGAAGAAAACACGTGGCCCGTACTCACGCAAAGATGGACAAAACGAGTGAGGTAAAGGAATGAGAGAATGTATTATTAAAGCCTTTGACCGGCTTAATTAGCCACCATCTTCGACTGCTCCCACTCTGCCTTTCCGACGAACTATTCCAACGGCGACACACCACCGCTGCGAGCCGACTTTTGCTCCAACCTATCCTGGACTCGTACTTCATGTTTCAGACTACCCACAATAAAAGTAACATAGATAATAATATCACACATTTCTAAATAAAATAGATGATGTGACAAACAATAAATGAAGAAAGAGAGGAAAGTAGTAACATAGCTAGTTACTACTAGTACGAGTAACATCACATATATCAAAGTAAGATGGGTCTATAGCGTAATAAATGAAGTATTGTATGTTATCATATATATGTTACTCCCCACTGTAGAGGTAGTAACATAGACTAGTAACATACACATGTTACTACTCTATGTTACTACCCATTGTGTCTAGTCTCGAAGGTGTAGTACAAATATTACGGGCGAATGACATAATCTATAGAAAACTTCGCCGCGCGTATCACACAGAGCTACAATCATTAGTTTCACTTTACCTACTACACCAAACCAAATACAAATTGTTAGTAGAACAGTGTCGCGTTTGTTTGAACAAGCTGGTGAGAAGTCATTCATCAAATCTAGCCAGACTAGCCTTTCCTTCTTCATGAACGCCGGCCGGGCTACATGCATGATAAGTTTCTTGGCGGAAAAGACATATATTTATTTCCTCTTCCATTGATCGACAAATCACGGGAGAAAAGGTGGACTCCATCCAGGCACCGAGTCTATCTCTTGTGCTTTCTGAACGAAGACCTTTGTGATCATGGATGGGCGTGGTTTCATAACCACAATGGCAGTCCCGAAATTACCAGCATATATACACCAATCAGATTAAGTGCTAACCTAAATTTCTACCCTAATTCAATGGTAGATTCGAACCCTCATATGTTTACCTATCAGATGATGAAGCGTGGCATGTCCGGTTGCTTCACAAGTACACTCATTCACAAACAAACGAAGAAACAAAGCCTTTGCGTTCCTTTTTAGGGTGTGGTTATTTCCGAATACTTGACTGTTTCGTGATTGCATTTGCTGACCTAAGAAGGCTAACGCGCATATCTTGTGATAGATTAACAAGCTAGGAAACAGAGACAGCTCAACTGAAATGAAGTAGCAGGAGTACTATATGTTGTTCCCACGGCGCATAAAATTAAAGAAGATAAATGCATGGATTCATTCCATATACTCCCTCCGTTTCTAAATACTTGTCTTTCTAGACATTTCAAATAACTACTACATACGGATGTATGTAGACATATTTTAAAGTGTAGATTCACTCATTTTGCTCCGTATGTAGTCACTTGTTGAAATGACTAGAAAGACAAGTATTTAGGAACGGAGGGGGTAGTATATATGAATAAGACACCGATCCCATTACCGAAAAAGGGTTTCCCCCCGCTTTGTATACAAAGCAACCAACCGAATCATACAGGGATAGGTGCTGGGGCGGAAGCAGCACAGTCACGCCCAAAAGAAACAACAAAGAAAGAGCAAAAGAAACAAATGCCGACAACGGCGGGTCAACAAAAACGAAGAAGTCTCGCGATCGCTAGGCCCACCGAGTTCATCCACTAGGCTCCAAGACTCCGAAGCGCCGGCACCAATCAACACCTCCAAGAAGGATCGCGACGATGACGACGCTGCTGCCAAGGGTTTCCCCCGGTACACGACGAGGCGAGAGGAAGAGAAGCCCCCGACGCCCTCCCGGAAGGGCAAGCGGCACCCACAGGCGCCACCGCGCCGGAGTCGGCCACGCCGACAGGGGTTTCCCCCGATCCCAACCCGCACCTCGGGCGCTTCGGATCCCGCCACCAAACCAACCACCACCCTGCGCCAACGCGGTCGTGAGGCCTCCACGCCGTCTCACCACGGCACCGCGAAGTGAGGACAGCACGACGAAGAATCAGAGCCGGGACTAGGGCATCAGCACCATCGGCACGCGGGAGGGCCCCACCTCCACTGTCAGCGACAGTAGCCGTCCGGACGCAATAGCAGGAGCACACCAGGCCCGTAGGCCCACAGGCCCGGCCGAGCCCTCGTGGGCCCGTAAAGCTCCCGCCTTCGCGCTGCTGCCGGCACGCCATCGGCGCCGACGCCCCAAGTCCGAGCCGCTCCTCCTCCTCACCACGCCGCAGACAACGAGACCATGCCGGGGGGCCGGCCCGCTAGGGCCCCATCTGGGCCCGACGTGCCCAGATCTGGGCCGGGGGCGCGACGACGGCCACCCAGCACCACCTCGCCGCCAAGGAGCGGCGCCGTCACCACGCCGGCCGCCGGCCGCCACCACAGGGCCGCCGGACCGCAGCCAAGCCGAGCTGCACCGCCGCCGCCTCCCTGCCCCGGGAAGGGAGCACGCGCGCGCGGGGACTGGAAGGCCCGCCGCCGCCGGCATCACCCGGGCCAACGCCGGGGTCGCCCGCCGGCAGCGGCGGAGGGAGATGGGGAAGGCGGGGTCCTGCGGGCGCGGGGCGCGAGCTCCGCCCCGGCCACCTCCCGGGGAGGCGGCGCGAGGCGGCCTAGCCGGAGGAGGGGCCGGGCGGAAGGGGGGCGGAGGCGGGGGGCGGGGCCGACGGCCGGCGGCGGCGGGAGGAGAGCGGGGGAACCCTAGCCGCGGGAACCCCCTCGGCTCTGTTTTCCGGATCCCACCGATCCCATTACGTAGTGTGCTTGCATCCCGCCAAAGTAAAGCATGTGGTGCATTTTCTCACGTCCTGGTCCCAGATGGTTAACTTGACCCAACAAAGGGGAGTAACTTGTAAGCAAACTCGGCACCTACATATCGGGGTTTGCTTCAGTCATATAGCAAAAACAGCTACTGGCGGTGTACTCCATTGACCGTCGCTAGCGTGGTATATACCGTACGTGTTGATCGCTTGTGAGCACGGACTCTGAATTGGTCACAGCCAAGAGGGCGTAGGGGTACGTACGCGACTTGTCCAGCTTCCATGCATGCATGCATGTGCATGTGCATGTATACGTACTTGTCCCTTGGCCGCAATTTAATTAGTTCCCTCCGGCCGTACGCAGTGTACATAAGCTCGCTGTACGTACTGGTGTTTTCTTCCAACTTGATTAGCATTCATTGGCACGTGACTGGGTCCGGCAGCTAGCTAGGCTGGCTGGCTGGCTGTACGTTCTCCGAAGACCACGTCTGAGTCCGACTCTGCTGCTGCCTGCAACGTGCCGCGCCGAAGCTGAACCTGGAAGGCCAGAAATGCTAGACACCGACACGATAGACCATTCCTTCACGTTATATGTTGAACCTAGATGCCGCAAGGAGGACCCGATCCAGCGCGCACCCCGGGGTACACATTAAATCTCTTCTCATGCCCCTCACCATGGAATGGAAAACAGGTTTGATGAATATTTTTTTTTGATAAAATGCGCTTTTATAATGTAGCATTAAGTGGATAAAAAATGATAAACAAAACCTGATTTCTGCATAGTTAAGATGCACACAGCAAATACCAAAAGTTTGATAAGATAAAAGTTAAAATCAGGATACCAGTAACAAAAGATTCGTATGACTGACACTGTTGCCCATGTCAAAGAAATATTTGATGAACATAAACTTGTTTCAGAGCTGCCTTAGCGTAGCTCATCTGCTCCCGGGCAGGCGGCACCGAATTAACGAGAAGACATGATCGAGCTTCTGGAAGGATACCGGCCGGAAAACATGTCGTCGAGGAGGGCGAGATCCGACGACGGAGGCCGCGTGGGGCGTTTGCTCTGTGATTGAAGGAGACCGGCGAACAGCTGCCACGATCGATCCACCTTGACCACGGTGGGTGGCGTCGCCGTCACTTAACCATCAGAATCTTTATGAGAGGAGATTGGTCTAAATAAAGCGCTTTGGGAAGGATTAGTTAATCAAATTGCCTGGGGCCGGAACACACGGTTTCTAAATTCTAGCAATATATTCCCGTCCCATCGCCTCAACTTGAGCTTGAAGCGTAGTACGGTCTATATTATTGGACCAGGAAAAAAGACCACTGGTGACGGACTGACAGCCACCCGGCCTGGCTTGGCTTGTACCCTGGTCGATCGGTTCCCGTTTTGGGGTTAATGAATTTTTGTTCAGAGAGCAGAAGTTTAGGGCGGTTGACTTCTAAGTACACCAACTACCCTTTTCGAGTTAAGGATTTCCCCAATTTCTTTACTGAAACTGATAAAGCTAACACAAACAATTTCTTGCCCATTTGCAAGAATTACCAGCTACTTGAAACGCCGAGCCGGAGTAGCGCATGCATTATTTTAACAAATATTTTCTAACTTTATTTGTGGGGTGATTTCCTCCAACTTGGAGCCTGATAATATATTTATACAAAAGTAACAATTGAAGTTAAATAAAGAGATACTAATGCACATGTTAGAAATATCCAACTGTTTAGATCGTCGAAAAAAGATATCCAATGTTTACGAGCGGTAAGAGTGGGAAAAAGAACCAAAGTGTATTGACACACAATTAGTAGTGCAGCATAGCAAAACACTCAGAGTTTAGACTCTTTGGTCCTGGAGTAAAGTTCGGGGACTAACATTCAAAAGTTTATTTAAATCCGATCCAAGTCCTTGTTAGACATTGATTGTGTCGTTGTAGGACAAAAGGTTCAATGATTTTATAACCGAGTTTCTAGCAGAGAGCACATCCATGGGTTCTTCTTCTAGTTTGGTAGTAACTAGTAAGCGTGCACGTGCAACGCACGTCTCTACTAAACACATGAGTATTAATTTTGAATTTGTATTTCATTTTTACTTTGAAAAATAGAAGATATGCAGTCCAAGAAGAAATCACAATCATATAGTTTATGGCAGTCAATAATCAGTTCGGTTTGTTGTCCCACGATTTGCCTATTTGGGGATGGCATGTGAAGTTCGAGCATATCATTTACAAATCACAATCATACAGTATGTGTCACACATCCAGGACAATTATATTTAACCTAGTGCATAACAAAAATGGAATTAAATATGTCATGAATATTTCAGAATGTCTTTATGAACTTGATATGACTTATGATAAACATAAGCATTGTCCAAGTGAACATGTAAGAGATACAAACTTGGAACAAAGAGAGAGAAATAACGGTCGTTGAAAGATCTGAATCCGTCCCCTCTTGGGTTTGGGATGCTTGTTATCTTCAGAAGTTTAGGCTCAGCAATGACTAAGAGGTTGTCCATGGAATAACAGAGGGCACTGCTAGCGAGCTGGAAGAGTCCACGGGTAGTTCGGACAATTTTGCCCTATTCCCAGTTTCACACAACAGCTTCTCTTGGAGTACAACTATGGTTCAGACATACACTATCTGGTAATACATAGTTGCATAACATCTTCAAGCCAAAAAACAATCCTTAGTAAAACATTACATTTGATTTGATAATGAAATGAAGAGAAGGATTTTAACAGCAACTATTTTCATGGTGCAGAAAAAAAAACAGGGCTTAAATGAATTAAATCACACACCTGTTATGAGTAGCATACTCCTAACTTCCTAAGGAAAAAATAACCCAACATGCAACAGTCATCGAGGACCTGCAGGAAGAAAAATAGCAGGTATATATGTTGCCAACCTGCAAAATCCATACCCAACTATATAATACAGATGCAAACTTTCTTGATGCCCAAACAGACACGCTATCCATTCTAAACTTAAGGCAACTCATATGGCTTGGTGCAAGGATTTAATATAAAGCACTAAATATGTCAAAACAACCCTTTTTAGTACTTATTGGAACACAACATATAGAACGGACATCGAATCTTTTAGCAAAAATCTACATACCTTCATGTTGTAGAGATCAAGCTAGCCGGGTCTTCAGCTCTATCCTCCAAGGCTGCAGCCTCCTATGGGTACCAATAAAGTAGAGTACTTCTACAACCTTTTGCTGGACAGAATTAATTTGGGAATGAAGAAATTCATGTTTCAGAATGTCAGCTCTTCCAATAGCCCGGTTTAAGAGTTAATAACAACTGAGGTGATATACATTCAATACAAGAATCCTTTAAACCTCGAGGATGTAAAACAACTTCACTGCAACTATTATTTGTCGTACATGGTTTCTATTCTAATTATTGTACCAGATGTGATTGTAGCTAAAACAGAACAGAAAACACTAATGAACTTTTGCAACTATTATTTGTTGGACATACTTTCCATTCTACTCCCTCCGTTTCTAAATATAAGACTTATTAGAAATTTCAACAGGGACAACATATGAAGCAGAATGAGTGAATCTACACTATAGAATATGTCTATATACATCTGTATGTAGTCCCTATTGAAATCTCTAAAGTCTTATATTTAGAAACGGAGGGAGTAATTATTGTACCATTCCTATAGAAAAACAGAATAGGGAAAACTAATTAACTTTTTGTCCCATCACAACTATCACTAACTAATGAAAACATCATCGATACATAGCCCTTTCCCAGGGCCTACATATTTGATCAGTTGGTGCATCTGTAACATGTTACATATATTTATTCTAGCACTACTACTACTGCAGATTGGCAACACAAAAAATATTCTATGTTTATCCCTTCCTTCATGTGTTTTTCTTGTTTCCCCCAATCCAACTTCTTGATCTGCCAACCATCATCTCAATCATGACTGAACACAAGAAAACATCCACCAAACGCTCGCAAATATGTACACGCTCGGATGCAAATGCAACAATTGTGCGTGCTAATGCAATAATCCAGAGAACAGGTTGCAGGTTCTCTGATTATGCAAAAGCTCATGGAAAACACAAATTGGCAGGTTCTCAGATTATGCATAGCTCATATATAAAGCAAATCCGCAGGTTCTCATACCATGGTAACTCAAGAAACTCAGACGCTATACAAAGTTCCTTGTACATCTCCGGTAATAGAATGTTTCTTCTATAAAGCACTTTATCAGTCTATCTCTTGACAGCAAAATATGGAACAGACTAAATAAACATTGCAATAGAAATAAAAATAACAATTATTTGCACTTCCCCAAAACCAATTTGGTTTGCATCTTGTATTTCAATTAAAATACTATGGAAGGCAACATGATTAACAACTTCAAAGAGAAATTAATTGTATAAAAATTGCATACAGACAACCCTGGATAATATCGATTGAAGTGAAAGATCAATATTATATTACCACTAATATTTAGAGAAAAGAATGTAAATGAAGTATAAACTGGAATTTCTACTAACAAGTCACAAAATGGGAAATAAGAAAGAACCTAGAAGATACAAAATGAGAATAATCTTTAAGGTAATGAACAGAAAAAAGAATGGAAAATAAGAAAGAACTGATAGATTTTATGTAATGGCTAAAAAGAAACTTAATGGGGGTATGTACTTATAGAATGCGTATTTTTCAAATATATGAAAACTATGTAAGATTGTAGGCAACAAGACAGGACCAAGGCCCTAAGGGGGAGAGAACAACACGTGCATATGAGAGAGGCCTGTCAAGCCAACACGAAGCCTGTGAATTATAGAATGACATTTGATACTACTTCCACAATTATTCTCCGGTGAAGAAGATATTTATCAGCAACACACAATGCAACATGCAAAAGGAACTATTTTGCATGATGATATTTGTCTGGTAGTGCAACGACGAAGCAAAAAAAGGCAATTATCATTTAACTACTATTATCCTATTTCACATCCATAGAATATGTGCAGGGAAAATAATAATAATCAGACATGTTCTCTACAGAATAGTAAAAGTGCACGTGCAACGCACGTATAAACACTTGGAAGATATATTTCCTCCTTCATCGTAGTTAAGAGGCACTTATTCAAATAAAAATTTTATAAGAATATTTTGCATGGCATGAAACGACAAATGTTACGGTCTCATTTGGGAAACGGTTGCGCCTCTTGTGATGTATAGGAAAAATTAATATGGCATGAAACGATGAATGTTCATGTCTCTGACACACAAAAATACATGAAGCTGGACAACTCCCTAACTAACATGGAACTGCCTAAGATACGGTTAGATACTATGCACTGGAAAAAATAAGTTTGAAATACAAAGGCCTAAGATTTCAGAGTATTGCGTCATCTCATATGAAACTAATAATTTGGGAACAATTCCTACATGCCTAGCAACAAGAGCAAAGATATGTGTACGAGCATAATGAGTAGAATTCAATTCTGAATATAAAGAAAAAGCCACAAAGATGACTTTGTTTTTCATTGCCATGTGAGAATCGAGGCTTGAATCTTTCAACATTTACGTCCGATGACATACAATATACTCATACAGCTCCTTGCATTAGTGTTTTCATAATTAACAAAATGAATAAAAAGGCTAGAAATAGAGCCTTATGTGTGATCAATGCAGCATACTACTAAACAATGGATCCAGAATGCACCGGAGCTAGTCTGGAAGGCAGAAAACAAAAGGCCTCTTTAAAGATCTTGAGGGAAAAAACTACCAGGGAAAGTAAAGGTTAAATATGAGACCAAAATCATTTCCTTGTGGCCAATCCTGTATTATTATGCTGCTGCTACTACTATTATTAGTAAAACAGATGGTCTAAAATTTTCTGCGGGGTCTAGCTCGAGACCTGTGCATGGACAGAAGAGATGACCTCATGGAGGGTGACGCCATGGAGGTTGCACCTGCACATCAGAATAGTAGACCAACTCATATTTTAGAATGAAGATGGTCCATTTGTATCTCCTATTTGGAGTTCATCTTACCAATTGGAAAAGAGGAATTATGGGTGACATCGACATTATCTTTGTTTGAGGCATGTTTTCCTTTTAGCCGTGCAATCCGTTGCTTATTTAAGCACTCTGCCCTCTGTTCTTTGGATAGGCCGGCATACCAACTGGTGCCACTTCTTAATTTTCAGCCACCATTTACTTCTTCGAGACGATGACTCGCGGAGCTTGTAGATGTACACCCTACAATAAAATAGGATATGAATTTATAAACAAGTAGTAATAGGTGCAACAATACAATCTTATATGAAGTGGATGAATATACCATCTGTATGTGTGTTGGTTATGTTGCTAAAAGCAGTACATTGCACAGACCCTACTGAAGAAACATGTATGTGTGCCACCGGATCATGGGTAACACTATCCCCAGCTGAAGGAATCTTCTGTTGGAGGTTTACACAACGCCGGTGCAGGGATGTTGGAGGTTTACACTATCCCCATTTGTATGTGATTTAAAATGTCAGGGTTATATATCAACATACGTCCAGATTGCCCGTCTTCAGTAGCAGACGACAAGAGGTGTACCACATCAGTGATGACGATGCCAATTTATTTGACGAAGTTCTCCCATCTCTTCTCGTACTCGACAGCGATATGAAACAAACAGAGCAACAACAAAAAAGGGTCAGACAAATTAAAACGCGATTTCATTAAGAATAAGTTGGAAAGCATTCATGATTCATCCATGTCGATCCCACGGACCTTGGCGATCATGCCGACGCCCATCTCCATGGCGAGCTTGGCGAGGAAGAGGTCATCGGCGAGGAGGCACTCGCTGAACCCTCTGAAGCCCAGCAGCCAGCGGAGCGGCGGCGATCGCTCCATCTCCGCGAAGCGCCGCACGATGTCGCCCGCAACGCGGCCGCCCTACACAGCCGCGGCGACGTCCGCCGGCAGGCTGGAGAGCTTCCTCCCCGCCCGTGCCAGCACGAACAGCGCCTCCCCACTGGCCGTCGCCGTCCCCTGTTTCACGGCGGCCACGGCCGCCACTGTTGTTGCCACCGCCGCCGTCGTCGCCGTTGTTGCCGGGGAGGGTGAGGGGGAGGAGGGTGGGGAGGCGGGGGCGGGGAATGGCAATGCGGGGGTGGAGTGGGAGGGAGCGGAGGAGGGAGAGGCGGGAGGGGGGATTCTGGCTATGAAGGCGGGGATGGAGGTGGAGGTGGAGCTGGCCGAGGTGGGGTGAGGAGGATTGGTGGCGGTGGGTGGAGGGGGAGGAGGGCAGCATTGGAGAGGGGGAGGCCATGGCTGGTGGCGAGGGGAGGGGGAGAGGGGAGGGCGGCGGCAGGGACGGCGTGAGGAGGATAGAGCAACCGACGGGAGAGCGTGGGGCTCTCGTGTTTTTTTCCTCGAGCCTGGGGGACGGATGACGGGGGTTGATCGTGGGATTAGTGGGCTGAGCTAACCGTGGTGTTTGATGCCAAACATTCAGATGATTTGGATCGTTAAATCTTTCGATTGAATGGATGAGATGAATTGGTTCTCCGCCCTCTCGTGCTTTTATAGGAGTAGTAGATTAACAATATCTTCTAGCTTCACACTATAGTAACAATAACTTCACCTTATTCAATTTATTCTTCACCCAGTTACTCCAAAAGTCCGATGATGAAGAGAGATGAGCAATATATTTGAACACTCTTCTCATGCCTACTCCCTCCGTCCGGTGAAGAATATACGTTTGGCTTTAAAATTTGTCCACAAAAGAGTGTACTTCTATCTTCTCAATTCATTTTAAAGTGAAAAATGCTTCTCTCTCATCACACGATAATCAAGGCCAATAACATTCTATACATGGTCTCCTTAATTTCAACGTGCACTTAGGCTGGTCATAGTGAAGAGTAACTTATATTAGTGTCATGCATATGACACTAGTCTAAATTATTATCTTCATAGTGCAAAGTAACATATAAGTAGTATCATAGAGGACTTCACTTATTAGCTTGTAGACTTATCTTGTCTTGGGAATCGCTATGTTACAGTAACCTAGTCCCTCCATTCCACAATGTAGTGCTTCCTCTATCCCCGTGCTTCAACTTTGACCGTAAATTTAACTACCAAGACCGATTGCGGCGGGAGCAAAAATTATATCAGTGAATTCGTATTCGAAAGAAGTTTTCAATTATATAATTTTTACTCCCGCCACAGTTGGTCTCGTTGGTTAAATTTATGGTCAAAGTTGGACCTCGGGAAGCACGGGCGCATTATATTTTGGAATGGAGGGAATATTGTTATCACTTCTCATTAACTATGTGCCACATAAGCAAAATTTTCTTGGAATGCACTATGTTACTAGCTAAGTTACTCCCACTACGACTAGCCTTACTACATTCGTTCTGATTTATTAGTCCCGTTCATATTTTGTGTCACATTTTGACCGTAGAATTTACTAACAAAATGTTAATGCATGTCAGTAAAAATTGTATCGTTGGGTTCGCATTTGAACATAGTTTTCAATATGACATGCATTGATATTTTGTTAGTTAAATCTACGATCAAAATTTTATACTAAAAACGAAGGGGGCCAATAAACCAGGGAGGAGGTAGTAGCTCATTGGAGGTTGGGTAATTAAAGAGAAGAGAGATGGTGGCTTGCACCTTTCCAATGCAGTTTTTACTTCACTCCATAATTTGTCCTAAAATTTCTACATGTACACCTTTCACTGGACGAAAGAGTAGGCTCCTTTTAGTCCTTATACGTGGGATTGTTGTAGGCCTTATTGAATTCGTATTCCATTCACTTACTTTGAAAGTTCGGATGAAGAGAAGCGAACAATATTTTCAACACACAACTAAAAACTCAGAGTTTCACAATTCTATATGTTGCTCTTCATGAACATCTAAAAGTGCTAGTGATCTACTAGAGGGGGGGGGTGAATAGGCGATTTTTATGAACGTCTTCAAAACATGGAAGTTTCAAAGAAAAACGATAGAAATGAACCTATAAACATGCAGCGGAAGGTAGACTACACTAGGCAAGAAATAGTCAAGTATACAATGAAGTGAAAGCACGAAGACTAATAGCAGCTGTGCAGTATGGATCAGGATGGAAGATAGTATGAAGCCAATCAGAACAAACAGTCACACAGTGAAGACAAACAGATAATGCAAGCTGGCAATGACTTCACAAGGACCAACTATAAATAAGAGAAGGAAAGGATAGAACCAGTTGCTTGTTGAAGACAATGATTTATTGGACCAGTTCCAGTTGCTGTGACAATTGTACGTCTGGTTAGGGAGGTTGAGATTTAACTCAGAAGACCTTGTCTTCACCTTATTCCCCTTGAGCTAAGGACACCCAGTCCTCGCCCAATCACTCAGGTAAGTCTTCAAGGTAGACTTCCAAACCTTCACAGACTTCGTTCACCGGCGATCCACAATGACTCTTGGATGCTCAGAATGCGACGCCTAACCGGCTGGAGGATTCACAGTCCTCAAGTGTAACAAGTCTTCAGATCACACAGACAGGAAGACTTCAGTGATGCCTAACACTCTTTGGCTCTGGGTGTTTAGGGCTTTGTCCTCGTAAGGATTTCTCTCTCAAAGGCTTCGAGGTGGGTTGCTCTCAAACGACAAAAGCCGTGTTCTAACTCTGAGAAGCCAACCAATTTATGGTGTAGGGGGTGGGCTATTTATAGCCACTAGGCAACCCGACCTGATTTGTCTGAAATGACCCTGGGTCACTAAGGAACTGACACGTGTTCCAACGGTCAGATTTCAAACACATGCGACAACTTTACTTGGGCTACAAGTAAAGCTGACTTATCCAGCTCTGGATAAGTTTTGCTCTCATTGTCTTCGCTCGAAGACATAGGATTGTGGTTAAGCATCACTTCAGTCACTCTGACTTTGTTCACTGGGACCCCACTTAACAGTACGGTGGTTCCTATGACTCAACAAATAAGAAAAGGAAACAACGAAACAACTAAGTCTTCGCGCTCCATAGTCTTCACACGATGTCTTCTCTTGTCATAGTCTTCAATGTGAATATCTTCACATACCACCTTTGTCTTCAATGTCTTCATACATTTTTAGGGGTCATCTCCGGTAGGTAAACCGAATCAATGAGGGACTACTACCTGTGTTGTCCTGCAATTCTCACAAACACATTAGTCCCTCAACCAGGTTTGTCGTCAATACTCCAAAACCAACTAGGGGTGGCACTAGATGCACTTACAATCTCCCCCTTTTTGGTGATTGTTGACAAATTGGTTGAAGTTTTCAACGGGGATAAAAGTATGTGAAATTGTAAAGGATTTAGGTATTGTCTTTGTAAGTAGCAGAAAGGATCCCCCTGAAGATGTGCATATAAGTATTTTTATTTTAAATGCAAATGCACATGGCAGGTTGTACTTGCGGAGCTCCTCTTCTACTTATGAAGACAATTCATCATGCATGAAAGGATATAACGAAGATAATGACATGCATAATAAAAAATGGACGTCTCCAAAGTGACTTTGTGCGGAATTTATCGTCGCACATGCGGAATTTATCATCGCATCACATAGTTGACGAAGAGGTAGCAGACGACCATCAAGTTTAAGTGTTACAACTCAAAACGAACCAAATGTATCAAAAGCAAGAGTTGTAAGCACTTGGAAAATGTAGCAAAAGTATAGCAACCACCCATATGGACCCGCTTGAAGACTATCAACTCGTATACTTCTCCCCCTTTTTTCAGTAATGACCAAAAAGGTTTGAAGACATAGAGCTTCTACTCGTTCCCATGAGGAGTAGGCGAAGTAGCAGGGTCGTCGTTGAGGTTCGGTGGTGCAAAAGAACTTGGTGCAGTGTCGACACACGCTGAAGTTGGAGGTGGTGAGGTAGCATCATCTTGATCATCTATGACTCTGGCATTCACTGTTGTAGCCGAGGAGGAATAGTCAGAGTCTTCGAGTGAGGGAGTCCGACGCAAGTGAGCATTCCTTGGAGGAGTTGAGTCAAACTTGAATCTCTCTGTGAAGCCGTCGTCTTGAAGATCAACTTCAGCACTGAGCAGTGTCAAGCTCTTCCATGACCTCTGACAGGTTTCATGTGTAACAAAGGGATTCTTGGTGGCAAGATTTCGAATGCGATTGACATCCACCAAGAGGCTTTGCATCTGGCACTTAAGCCAGCCATGATGCTTATCCTGTTTCTGATGTAGAGCGATGAGAAGCTCTCGGTCATTGAGAACACGAGATCGCTTCTGAGGCCTTTGGGCGATGGTACTTGCAGTGGCTTCAGTTTGGGTGCGAGGGGCACGTGTATTGCCAGCCAAGGGATAAACACGAGAAACGGCCTGAACTCCTTCAATGGGCTGGGTGAAGTTTTGATGATCGACATTGTGAAGATAAATTGGCTCCTTTGCAGGCTCTGGGTAAATGGCTTCGACAGACAGATCAACCTCTGGCAAGAATATAAGATGATTGCGCGCAGACGGCTGATAGTTGATAGCAGAGTGAAGCTTGATGAGGCGCATTACCCATGGAGCATAGAACTTCAGACCAAAGATATCGGAGCCAGATGCAGCTAATTGTCTGATGAAGAAGTCTTGAGCATTGAAGTTGATGCCATTGATGATATAGAAAACCAATGTCTTCATTGCTCCTTCAAGCTTCGCTGCAGGAGAATGTCCTTTGACCGGCCAGAGAGTTCGCCTTATAATATGATAAATGGTGTGTGGCAGATACTCTAGGTCTTCAACAAAGAACTCATTAGGATAGTCAGCGTCTTGTGGCAGAGGCTTCATCATGCTCAGCATTTGGCTCATGTTTGGCTCTGGCTTTTGGAAGATGCTTTCCAACGCATTTTGGTGTAGCTGAGAACCTTGTTCATAATGTTCGCCAGGAGTGGGCAGGGCAGTAAGCTCAATGATGTCTTGGGCTTTAGCTTCATGGTGTACATCGCCTGTCATCCACTCAAGGATCCAAGTCTTCGGATCCCTGTTGTAGCCGCGAATGTGAAGGGTAGCATAAAATTGTAGCAGAAGCTCTTCATTCCAATGTTCTTTGGCAGTCACAAACTGTAGAAGGCCAACATCTCTGAAGCAGTCAAGGGCTTCTTCTAGGCAAGGCAGGCCAGCCATGGCTTCGCTGTCTAGACGCATATGAGGGAAAATGCGCCCCTGATTGTATAAGATGCAGGAATAGTAATTGCGCTGCTGATAAATCCAGAATCGATCTGATGAGATTCTTGGCCTTGTGTAGGGGTTCTTGGCACTGTCAAAGAATGTGTTGTGTGCCTTGAAGCCATTCAGATTAAATGATCCTGGTGAAGTTGCAGTACCTGGAAACCTTGGCAGCCTTGGCTTTGGTTTCTGGACCTGAGGCCTATGCTCCACATGATATTCAAATTGCGGACCAGCAGCAGGTGGAGGAACCAGAATGGGCCAGCGGACGGTGGTAAGTTGGCCTTGATAGAATGCTTGCTCAAGGGTGTGTGGCCATGGAGGCGGTACATGAGTAGTGGCATTGACTTCTGGCTGCAGATTTGCGTCAAGAGCAGCATTGGCTTCAGGTGCAATCACTTCTGGCACCACATTAGCTTCAGGCGCCACATTAGCTTCGGCCATGACAATGTCATTGGCTTCAGTGTTAGTGTTAGTGGCCGCCTCAGAGTTTTCAACCTCCACTCGAGTAGCTGGAGGGTCGGACACGTTCTCCCCGAGAACAACTTCGGGGTTGGACGGGGGTGTAGCAACACGTTCTTCATCTCTTGGTTCTTCTTGTTCATCGGCTGATGCAGGCGGAATATCTTCAGCCGCTTTGGCTTCAGACTCGGGGATGTTCGCAGTAGGAGAGGCTTCAGGAAAGACTTGGCGTGAAACGGATTGGCGCTCTTCTCCTTCTGGAACACTTGATAGATTGACCTGTGGCCGTGGTCCTTTGCGAAGCCTGCGGAACACTGGCGACGCTTGTGAAGATGGAGTTGGTTGGGCCACAAAGTCATTGTCTTCAAGCACCGAAGTGGTGACTTGAGGTGGGGGAGTACTTGGTGATTCTTCTTGACGGGGGGGGGGAGTCTTGTGGGTGATCAGCCCATGAGTCATCCTGAGCAATTGGCGTCAATGGACGATCAATGCTGATGAGTTCGATGTTCATGAGAACAGGCGATGATACCACATTGAGTTCGATCTGAGGAAGGACTTCATCATCTTCAACATTGTCTTGATGACCAATGTCTTCAGCTGCGGTGGGGTCAACAGCTGGAATGTCTTCAACTTCTGGAGCCTCTGTGGAAGCATGCTCATGAACTATCAACTAGCGCTCACGATGTTCAGACGTAGGACGAGCAACTGAGATTGGCTCGACGACAAGGGGCTCTGTGGGAGCAGCCCGATCTTTCTTCTTGGTTTTTCTCTTCTTGGTCGGTGGAGCATCGTCAGTGGTGGCCTTGGTCTTGTGCTTTCGGGCTTCGGCTTCAGCTGCCCTTGTTTTCTTGAGCTCCGAAGCCACTGTGGGGACCTTAGGCTTCGAGCATGTCATACTAGCCGGAAAGACAATGCGAGGTTCTTCCTGTCGTGATGCTTCTGGTTGGGCCACAGTAGGCTTTTTCTTCTTCTTGACAACCATTCTGGGGTCAATGCCAGGTCGCCCCAGAGCCTTGCGCTTTTCAGCTTCATTGTAGCCTTGAACACATTTGGCAGCCAGGTGTTTCATGCGCTCTCGAGAACCTTTAGCTTCTTCACGTTTCTTGTGGAACGCCTCCTTGAGCTCATGCAGCATGACCTTGAAGTTTTGGACGTCTTCCATGTTGAGCTTGGCCATGTGCTTCTTGAACTGAGCCTTTTCATAATCAATCTTGTGCTTCATCTCAACAATTCTCTGTGCAAGAGCCAGCTCAGGAGCAATGGCTCCATGGAAGAAGACGCTGAGGCCAATTGGGAGTTAAAGATCATCAAAACTGAGGTCTGGGCTGCCAAACCACTCATCAATGAACTTGTACAGGATCGCCACATCAAAGAGGGGAAGATCATTGAAGATTTCAGTCTCTTGCTTGCTCTTTATAAGCAGCTCAAGAGCATCATCGCCAAGATCGTCGTCACTAGACAGATCAATGGCTTCATTCTCATTCCTCAGAACGGCAGCAGATGTCAATGCTTGACCAGTTGGTTGCATGGGCTTCTTCATCTTGTCAGACTTGGAGAAGCGAGAGAGATCTTCAGACTGCACACTAGCTTCAGGAGGTGCAGTGGCCAGAGGCTTCGCCCGCGAGACCTTTGGTGTGGAGGAGGGATTTGGAGCCATTGGTTTCTTTTGCTTCACAGGCTTCGGTGGTGCAGGCGCTTCGTCAGAATCATCGTCATCTGCAGAGTGATCCACGGTTGCCCCTTGAACCTAAATGTGAGTGATGAGACCTTCAAGGTTGTAGAAGGGCCCAACAATATTGGGTTCAGCATCGCGTGTGCAGTCGGCACGTGGAGCGGAGGGACCAGGATTGAAGTCTAACCCAAGTGACTTCTTGTTCTCTTTGGCAGAAGTTTTGGCAAACTAGAAGTTGCACTTAAAGAGATTGTCTTCACGACACCACAACAGAGAGGATGGGTCGGCATTAGCAAGATGAGGTCCACGGATCATGCAGGGGTAGAAGCCTTGAGCAATACCTTCGGACTTCGACTTGGGCTGAAGACCTTTGTATATAATATCTCCCCAGGGGCCCTTGATGGCATTCTTTTTAGCATATTCGTCAGTGACAAATCTGTACTTGAACCATTCCTCTGCCCAATGTCTTCGAATCCATTGGATTCAGTTCTTGCGTTCTCCATAGGTCTCTTCTAGATCTGACTTGTATAAATCATAAAGATCCGGTGGAAGGTCCTTGGCAGTGTTTTCACGGCGCTGTCTGCCGCCCTTCCTGACTGATTTTTTTGTCGCCATGAAGTTTAGACTGAATGGCTTCAGAACGTGCAAAGGCTTCCTTCTAGTGGTCAGACAGGAATTAGCTTCGGGAGAATTGATGTGATGCTGTAAGAACTCTGCAAATGAATGCAGACTATGAGAACCAAGGGATTCTCCCACGAACATGTACCTGTGACAGCATTAGAGATGCGAGGGAATGGGAAGAGGTCATATGCATTCTCAGAAGATTTTTAAGATAAATCAGTTTAGAAGACATTGACCTCATAGTGCGAAGACATTCACTCATATGCTGAGAGTTGGTTCCAAATTTGTACGAGTCCACGAATAAGTACAAGTGAGGAATCTAACTACTTTGTGAAGTATAAGTGAACATACTAGGCATGTTATGAGATGCAGAAAAGGATAGATTCAATTTGTTGGGACAGAAACCACTTGTGGTTGAAAAAGATGAATCTATCGGATCAAAAAGGACTATAAAGAGTTTTTATATACCACTCGAGGAACTGCTAGACAGAGTAGTATATGAGGCCGAGCAGTTCGATCTTCCATGCCCTAACTTGGCGACGGAGGACACCTACGGCGACGACGGAGAAGACGATGTCCGCGGCCGGCGTGAGGACGGCGTCGGTGAGGTCGCGGCAGCTAAGCGCTTCGTTGTCGGCGTCGTCGAGAGCTAGCGGTGGCGCTAGGGTTTGTGTGAGAAGGAGAAGTGGAAGAAGAGATAATGACTGGGGTGTGGCGTGTATTTATAAGGACAGGGACGGCGCAACGTTATTACACAGGTGCCCCTGGCGGTTCACATCTGAAGGACACGTGGCGAACATGCAACACATTGGAGGTTGTTCCACGTTCCCACGCACGCCTAGATTGTCAGGTGGTCGTTCCCGCTTCTCCGGGTTCCAGGCAAAAAGGACTGAGCATTTAAAAAAAGATTTAATGTTTCTCTCTGTATCTTCTGCTGACAAGGATGCAGAGAAGACATTCGACAGTTTCAATAGAATGCATAGGATTTGGATAGATAGATTTGAGACGGGAGCATAGAAAGGTTAGGGCCCAATCACATTCACCTAGTTCAAAAGATTCAAACGAGAAGACATAGCCATAAGTGAATGCTGTAGAGGACAGAACGATAATATATGAATATACCCGAAGAAGACCAAATCAATATGTACGTGCATCTAGTGCCACCCCTAGTTGGTTTTGGAGTATTGACAACAAACCTAGTTGAGGGACTAATGTGTTTGTGAGAATTGCAGGATAACATAGGTAGAAGTCCCTCATTGATTCGGTTTTCCTACCAGAGATGACCCCTAAAAATATATGAAGACATTGAAGTCAAAGGTGGTATGTGAAGATATTCACATTGAAGACTATGACAAGAGAAGACATCGCATGAAGCATATGGAGCTCGGAGACTTAGATCTTCTGTAGTTCTTTTTCTTCTTTGTTGAGTCATAGGAACCACCGTACTGTTAAGTGGGGTCCAAGAGAACCAGTCAGAATGACTGAAGTGATGCTTAACCAAAACCTATGTCTTCGAGTGAAGACTATGAGAGCGAATCTCGTCCAGAGTCGGACAAGTCAGCTTTGCTTGTAGCCCAAGTAAAGTTGCCGTGTGTGTTTGAAATCTGACCGTTGGAACACGTGTCAGTTCCTTAGTGACCCAGGGTCATTTCGGACAAATCAGGTCGGGTTGCCTAGTGGCTATAAATAGCCCACCCCCTACAACCATAAACGGTTGGCTGCTCAGAGTTAGAGTATGGCTTTTGTCGTTTGAGAGCAACCCACCTCGAAGCCTTTGAGAGAGAATTCCTTGCGAGGATAAAGCCCTAACCACCCAGAGCCAAAGAGTGTTAGGCATCACTTAAGTCTTCCTGTCTGTGTGATCTGAAGACTTATTACACTTGAGGACTGTGAATCCTCCAGCCGGTTAGGCGTCGCGTTCTGAGCATCCAAGAGTCATTGTGGATCGCCGGTGAACGAAGTCTGTGAAGGTTTGGGAGTCTACCTTGAAGACTTACCAGAGTGATTGGGCGAGGTCTGTGTGACCTTAGCTCAAGGGGAATACGGTGAGGACTGGGCGTCCTGAGCTGCGTGTTCAGGACTGGGTGTCCGGAACTGTGTGTCCTCAGGTTTAAATACCTAGCCGCCCTAACCAGACGTACAGTTGTCACAGCAACTGGAACTGGTCTAACAAATCATTGTCTTCAACGAGTCACTGGTTTCATCCTTCCCTTCCCTTTACTTACTGATGGTCCTTGTGAAGTCATTGTATGATTGCATTATCTTTTGTCTTCACTGAGTGACTGCTTGTTCTGATTGGCTTCATAATATCTTCCTACCTAATCCATACTACCTAGCTGCTATAGGTCATTGTGCTTTCACTTCATTAAATACTTGACTATGGTTTGCCTAGTGTAGTCTACCTTCCGCTGCATGGTAATAGGTTTATTGCTATCGTTTGTCTTCGAAACTTCTACGTTTTGAAGACTTTCATAAAAATTGCCTATTCACCCCCCCTCTAGTCGATATAACACACTTTCAATTGGTATCAGAGCAAGGTACTCCCTTGTTCTGTGTGATTCAGTTTAACCACCTGGAGTTTTAGCTATGTCGACTGCAGGGATAATTAAAGTCTCCGCTGCGTGCCCCGTCTTCGATGGAACTGAATATCCCTACTGGAAGAACAAGATGCGCATGCATCTCAAAGCCATTGATGTCGACCTCTGGTATGTCGTCAAGAATGGCGTTCCCAAGGCTGGTGAAGGTGTCACTGCTGCTGATGTCAAGAAGTTCGTTCAACTGGACTCTACTGCCAAGAATATCATCTGTGGTCATCTGACCAAAGGACAGTATGGCCGCGTGAGTGCTTTGGAAACATCTAAGCTAGTCTGGGACTGGCTCTCCAAGGTCAATGAAGGCGTCTCAACCCAGAGAGATCAGAGAATCAGTGTCCTTCGCAACCTCTTCAACCGCTTCAAGAGAAATGACAATGAGAATGTCCAGCTCACGTTTGATCGACTCACTGACATCACAAATGAGCTTCAAGCCCTCGGCGCTACTAAGATCACCAAGCATGAAGTCGTCAAGACGATCCTGAGATCACTTGACAGTTCGTTTGACACCCTAGCCCTGATGATTCAAGAACGTCCTGATTTCAAGACACTCGATCCGTCTGACATACTTGAGAGGCTCAACACACATGAGTTTCAGCTTTCTGAGAAAAGAGATATCTACGGTCCCAACTATGGGCGAACTCGTGCCTTGAAGGCAAAAGCTGTCTCCTCATCTGAAGAAGAATCTGACAGCAGTTCTGATGATCCTGAAGACATTGGAAAGGAGCTTGCTATGCTTGTGAAGAAGTTCCAAAAATTCACCAAGAAGAAAGGCTTCAGAAAGTCTTCACGATCAAGCTCAAGGAATGATGAAGCTTCTGCTCATGACTACAAGAAGAAAACATGCCACAAGTGCAAGAAACCTGGCCACTACATCTCTGAGTGTCCGCAGTGGGACATTGAGAACAAGAAGAAAAAGAAGAGCAAGGAGTATGATTCTGATGACAAGAAGAAGAAGAAATACTCAAAGTCTTCTTCCAAGTCCTCCTCAAAGTCTTCATCACACAAGAAGAGCTCATCTGGCAAGGCACGTGCGTTTGTTGGCAAGGAAATGGATTCAGAGGAGGAGTCCGCTTCTGAGGAGGCGGAGGTGGAGTCTGAGGAGGAGTCCGATTCTGGCGTTGCGAGTCTGGCTACAGCATACGTTGCCAAGTCCATCTTCAACACTGAAGACAATGACTCCATCACCGACACCGATGCAAATGACAAGGACTACTCCGCTCCTACCTACTGCTTCATGGCACGCGGTGCCAAGGTAAACACACGCACTACTCACTATCAAACATCTAGTGACGATGACTCTGATTGTGGTTCCAAACCCAGCTACAAAACACTCGCTAAAATTGCAACTGAACAACAGAAAACCATGGAACACATTCAAAAACTGTTAGACAAAAGCGATGATCTGTTAGACGCTGAAATGACTCGATCTCAGTCCTTAATTGAAGACATAAAAAATCTTCACGTTAAGTATGAGGAACTTGAAAGTCGTCATGAAACGCTCTCAACAGCTCATGAAAGGCTTTCCTATGATTATCTTCAAAGGAAGCAAGATCTTGAGAAATTGAGAGCGGCTCATGAAGATCTTCAAAAAGAAAACGAGTCGCTTCGCGCCGAACAGATCAGTTCAGCTCAGGAAGGATTTGAACCACCATGTCTTAAATGCATTGAGCGTGATAATGCTACTTCTGTTGCTGAATGTTCTACTGCTGCTACTGTTGCAATATCTTCAACTGTTGATGTGGGAACTAACCCCTCTGCTGAGGATACCACTGCTATTGCTGATGAGAATGCTAGGTTGAAGACATTGCTTGAAACAGGGATGTACAAAAGTCTCAAAGGGCATCAGACACTATGTGATGTCTCAAAAGGCAGATCCTGAACCGAAACCCTAGGAAAGAGGGTGTTGGGTTCGTAAGGAAAATGAATGCTGATGGCTCTTACTGGAAACCTGAGCAGTACCCCAAAACCACATGGGTTGCTGCAAAGGAACCTTCAGCAGATCCATCCACTCTATCTGGCTTCACTTGTGCTAACCCCATTGTCATTGATGAATCCTTTGATGCAAACTATAAACTGTTTAAGAATCAGAATGGTGAAGTGTTTGCCAGGTATATTGGTACTAACTGCAGGAATGGACCGCCTATGAAGAAGATCTGGGTGCCCAAAAAGTGTTTGGAGAATCTTCCTGTGAATGTCATCATGACACCACAGGTGAAGAAGACAAACCCCAGACCACAGGCTTCATACGGTCCAAAGGCTTCATACAGACAGAGGACTCACCGGAGTCAAACTAACGCAAATGTTTTGCAGGGAAGCCATACTCAGGCCTATGAATATGAGCGCGGTTCATCAAACCGCCATGTTCATAAGACCAAGAACTATTCTGCTTATTCTTATGAATACTATTGTCCTCCTGCAAGACTTTTCGCTAGGGCTGCAAAGCCAAAGTTCTCAGATGCTGCACTTAGACTCATTGCTTCGAAGCCACCCTTGAAGATGTGGGTGGCTAAGAAAGCTTAACTCTTTTTTGCAGGGAAAGGTCTCCAGACGAAAACCAAAATCGTCTGACGCTATTGCTGGGGACCTTAAACATCTTGTAGGGCGCAAGCTCAAATGCCCAAATGTTCTTATTATGTAGTTTGTTCCCGAGTCGCTTGCTACCTGCCCTATCAGTCCTAATCTCGATCTAAGCTTTAATAATCCACTGGTTCGTCAAATATTTTTGCTTCACAATTCTCTTCGTGAAGCCTATCCCCCTAACTGCACTGTAGGGTACGACACCAGCAGCTTCAGAATGGATTATTGATAGTGGATGTACCAATCACATGACTGGAAAGCGAAGCCTTATCATGGACTCAACTTTATGTCCATCTGACAAAAGTCACATCACATTTGCTGACACTGGTAAAAGCAAGGTATTGGGTCTAGGTAGAGTTGCAATCTCAAAGAATCAACACATGGATAACGTCATGCTTGTTGAATCCCTTGGCTTCAACTTAATGTCTGTCTCAATGCTTTGCGATTTAAACATGATTGTGATGTTTGGAAAATATCGTTGCCTTGTTCTAATGGAATCTGACAAGTCTCTAGTGTTTGAAGGGTATCGGAAAGATGATTTGTACGCGGTAGATTTCTCAGCAGGACCACAGCTTGCCGTATGTCTTCTAGCAAAAGCTTCAGAATGCTGGCTCTGGCATCGGAGGCTAGGGCATGCTGGCATGAGGAATCTCCACACCCTTGCAAAGAAGAAGCATGTCATAGGCATCGAGGGCATCAAGTTCAAGAAAGATCACTTATGCGGTGCCTGTGAAGCGGGAAAGATGATGAGGGCCAAGCATCCCTCGAAGACGATCATGACAACGACTCGACCCTTCGAACTGCTCCACATGGATCTTTTCGGTCCCACTCATTACTCAACTCTTACTACTACTGCTCGTCTCTATGGCTTTGTCATTGTTGATGATTATTCTAGATATACTTGGGTGCATATAATCCTCTACAAGACTGAAGTGCAGGATGTCTTCAGACGCTTCGCCAATCGAGCAATGAACAACTATGGCACCAAGATAAAGCACATCAGAAGTGACAATGGCACTAAATTCAAGAACACTAGCCTTGATACATATCTTGATACTTTGGGCATCACACATGAATTCTCAGCTCCGTACACGCCACAGCAGAATGGCGTCGTCGAACGCAAGAACAGAACACTCATTGAGATGGCCCGAACGATGCTTGATGAATACAAGACTCCAAGAAAATTCTGGCCTGAAGCCATTGATACTGCATGCCATACAATCAACCGTGCTTATCTCCACAAGCTTCTGAACAAGACATCTTATGAGCTCCTTACTGGCAAGAAGCCAAATGTTAGTTACTTCAGAGTATTTAGCGCCAGGTGCTGGATCAAGGATCCACATCACACCTCAAAATTTGCACCAAAAGCACAAGAGGGTTTTATGCTTGGATATGGAAAGGATTCGCGCTCCTACAGAGTCTTCAATCTCTTTCATTATAAAGTGGTTGAAACAGTGGATGTGCGGTTCGATGAAACTAACGGCTCACAAAGAGAGCACCTGCCAAATGTGCCAGATGAAGTTCCACCAGTGAATCAATCAAACTTATGGGAACTAGAGAAATCATACCCTCTGAAGCTCAACCCGAAGAGGAACTTATCATCTCCGCACTGATCAACCTGAAGACAATGCTCAGCCTGAAGACAATCCCTCTAACAATGACAATGATCAGCAAGAGCAAAATCTCCGCCCTGTACATCCTCGTGTTGCCAATGAAGTGCAGATTGAGAGAATAATTGATAGCATCAATGCACCCGGTACGCTCACTCGTTCAAGGGCAACACAACTAGCAAATTTCTGTGGGCACTTCGCATTTGTCTCAATAACAGAACCCAAGAAAGTTGAAGAAGCCTTCATGGAATCTGAATGGATTCAAGCTATGCAAGAAGAGCTTCAATAGTTTGAGCTGAATAATGTATGGGAACTGGTTAAGCGTCCTGATCCTCGGAAGCACAATATAATAGGCACCAAATGGATATATCGCAACAAGCAAGATGAGCATGGTCAAGTTGTCAGAAACAAAGCTCGTCTCGTTGCTCAAGGATATACTCAAGTTGAAGGGATTGACTTCGATGAAACATTTGCTCCCGTGGCTTGACTTGAAGCCATACGCATACTGCTGGCCTATGCAAATCATCATAACATACTTCTATATCAAATGTATGTGAAGAGCGCTTTTCTCAATGGCAAGATTGAAGAAGAAGTGTATGTTGCACAACCGCCTGGCTTTGAAGATCCAAAACATCCTGACATGGTATACAAGCTCAACAAGGCACTGTATGGCCTCAAACAAGCCCCTCAGGCTTGGTATGACACACCCAAATACTTCCTGAAGAGCAAAGGCTTCACACCTGGTTCCCTCGACCCCACTCTCTTCACGAAGACATATGATGGTGAACTGTTTGTGTGCCAAATATATGTGGATGACATTATCTTCGGCTGCACCAATCAGAAATACAGTGAAGAGTTTGGATATATGATGCAAGAGCAATATCAGATGTCCATGATGGGAGAGCTGAAGTTCTTCCCTGGACTTCAAATACGACAGCAACGCAACGACATCTTTATATCTCAAGAGAAGTATATCAAAGATTGCCTGAAGAAGTTCGGTATGTAAGACTGCAAAGGCTTCACGACGCCAATGCCAGCCAAACATCATCTGGGTCCCGACGACAATGGTAAAGAGTTTGATCAAAAGGTATACCGCTCCATGATTGGTTCTTTACTTTATTTATGTGCATCTAGGCCAGATATTATGCTTAGTGTTTGCATGTGTGCTCGGTTCCAAGCGGCACCAAAGGAATCGCATCACTTAGCTGTGAAGCGAATTCTTCGATATTTGGCTTACACCCCAACTCTAGGATTATGGTATCCTAAGGGCTCAGAGTTTGATCTGGTTGGATTCTCGGATGCTGATTATGCTGGTGACAAGGTGGATCGCAAGTCTACATCAGGCACATGTCATTTTCTGGGACGATCACTTGTATGTTGGTCTTCAAAGAAGCAGAATTGTGTATCTCTCTCCACTACTGAATCTGAATACATTGCTGCTGGATCTTGCTGCGCTCAGCTTCTGTGGATGAAACAAACACTCAAAGACTATGGCATTCATCTGAAGCAAGTGCCACTCTACTGCGACAACGAAAGCGCCATCAAGATTGCCAACAACCCAGTTCAGCACTCGAAGACAAAGCACATTGAGATTCGTCATCACTTTCTCAGAGATCATGTTGTGAAGGAAGATATTGATATCATACACGTCAACACTAAAGAGCAATTGGCAGATATCTTCACCAAGCCCTTGGATGAGAAGAGATTTTGCAAGTTACGGTGTGAGCTAAATATCTTGGAATCCTCAAATGTCCTGTGACCAGGCACACATCCTAACACTTATGCATATTGATGACTTAGATGTGCAACACACGAAGTAAAGTATATCTTCAATCAATGAAGACATGCATTCTAAGTGTGAATACATTAATGAGGAATTTGACTTCGGAGCACCACGATAATTGTGCGCCGTGTCTGGGTCTAATACTTCCTATACGGTGGGCAACGCCACCACCAAATGTTCTGTTTGAAGTGTTTCACTCACGGCGTTACATTTGCTATGTCTTCGCATTTGGTTTGGCTTCAATCTCAACATGTCTTCATGATTATCTTCACTATGTTGATTATATATAGGGTCTTTTACATCTGTATCCCTAACTCGAACCCACTACTCACATTTGCCTCTAATTCGCAAGCCTGCTCAAAAATACCCCTCCGCCGTCATGTTCCCTTATAGAATTGCCCTTCCGTGCCGTTTCCGTCCAGTCAAGGCTGTTTGACTGGTAAGCGGCCATTTCTTTGACATTTTTGCCCCTCCATCCTTACACCTAGGCCCAGGTCACCAGTTCACTCTCTCTCCCTCTCATTCTCTCGCCCGAGCCGCACGCTCTCTCTTTCTCCCCCAAATCGCCTCCCGCCATAACCCTAACCCTAGCTCGCTTGATCCAACTCGCAAGGCTCGATCTCCTGATGGCAGCCATGGTGGAGCTTCAGATTTGACTCTGCGCGACACTCTACTACGACGGCGGCGGCGGCGGATGGGGATAGCAGTTGCGGCGGCAGCTGCGGCGGCGGCGGCGGATGGATGGGGATAGCAGTTGCGGCGGCAGTGGCGGCGGCGGCGAACGAGGGAGCACACCGTAGCCATAGAAGCATGCTTCAGCGGGGTAAGTTTCTCTTCTAATCTAGCGGAGTCTCATGCCATTTGTAATTCGATTTGGGATTTGTTGACCTAGTTCACAGTGCTCATGGCGTTGGGATCTGTCTCTGTTTTCCATGGTCATCGTAGTATCGACCCCGATAGAGCAGTTGGGATGGAATGTAGAATGGAAACCACACTTCTAGCTAGAGCTGGCACAAAAGCAACCAATACAGGATTCTCTTTTCATTTTGTTGCTGACAATCAATGGACTTTTAATCAGTTTAGATCTGCCATATGTGCTCAATATCCATGGGGTCTATATGATGTAGTGGAATTCAGGTACTGGGACATTGACAAAACAGTTTGGGTCCCTGTCCAGTGTGCTGATGAGCTTGGTATCATGTTTGCAATACATGATTATTTCCCTGCTAAACTAGAAATCAGTGTCATACAAAGGAAGAGAGGAGAGCCAGAGAGCAGAGGAACAAGATCTTAGTCTAGTTCTAGAGATAAAGGTGGGACCAGCCAATCAAGGGGCAGGAAAAAAATGCTCATAGTAGAGGCAGCAGCAGTTCCATGCAGGCACCAGGAACACCTACTGTAGAAGTTCCTAAGAATGCAGGCCCCCCTCAGAGTAGAGATTCAGTTGATCCCTATACTGAAGAGGGACTACCAGATGATTGGCCAAGTGATGATGAGGATGAAAAGTTGTTTCCATAGTTTGTAACAAGGAAGAAGGGCAAGGAGAAAGATGATGAGGGGGAAGATTATGTTCCACCCCCTGAAGGCATGTTTGCTGAGGCAGGTGAAGATGAGAAGGAGGAGGACAGGGACATGGGATACTCTGAAACATCTGATGAGGAAAGACCAGATGTGTAATACAATAGAGATGATCCTTCTTTGGCACAGGGAACAATATTTTCCAGTGCTTTAGACTGTAGAAATGCTCTTGCAACCTTCTCAATAAAGACTGAAAGTGAATTTGTGATAGACAAGAGTGACAGTACTAGGTTGACAGTGCATTGTGCTTATAAGAGGTGTCAATGGAGGATGCATGCCTCCTTAATGAGACATAGCACACTGTTTCAGGTATCTAATATATAGCAACTAACATTGCATTGTGCTTATAGTTAGCAGCATTGATACTGTATTTTGTTTTCTTGTTACAGTACATAGGTTCTAACATGTGTCTGAACTTTCATGAATGCAGGTTAAGGTGAACAAAACTGCTCATACATGTCCCAGTGTGAACAGGAGAAAAAGATTGAAGTCAGCTAAGAGTAGATGGGTTACTGATGCTGTGAAGACCTGGGTTTTAGAGGATTCAGAAGTGGGACCAACAGAATTGCAGAAAAATTTGAAGAAGAAGTATGGCCTGGCAGTTCCATATATGAGAGTATTCTATGGGAAGCAAATGGCACTTGACAATATCTATGGTAAGTGGGTTGACTCTTTCCAGTTACTGTATACCTTCAAGGTAGAAGTGGAGAAAGCATCTCCTCGTAGTGTAGTTACCATTGATAAACACACTATGCAGTACAAACTAAATGGGAAGAGTAGACAGAAAGAGTGCTTTAGAAGAGTATTTGTTTCTTTCAAAGCATGTTGGCAAGGTTTTTTGAATGGATGTAGGCCTTATCTTGCAGTAGATGCCACTGCATTAAATGGCAGATTTAGAGGGCAACTAGTTAGTGCATGTCCTGTGGATGCTTGCAATTGGATCTTCCCAGTTGCATATGGAGTTCTAGAGGGTGAAAACATAGACAGTTGGACTTGTTTTTTCAGAACTTAAGAGAGCTTATAGGACACCCACCAGGTCTTGTTATCCACACCGATGCATGCAAAGGCCTGGATACTGCAGTGGAAGATGTGTTCCCAGATGTGGAGCATAGAGAATGCATGAGGCATTTGGCTACAAATTTCACAAAAAAGTTTAGAGGAAAATTCTTTGATGAAAATTTATGGCCCTGTTCATTGACATACAGCATAAAGAAACACAACTACCATCTTAGGCAGTTGCACAGTAAGGCTGGTGTGAAGGAGTACTTAGAGGAGCATCATACCAAGCTATGGGCAAGGTCATTGTTCAATGAAGTATGTAAAGTAGATTATGTTGATAACAATCTAGCTGAGTCCTTTAATTCAAAGATTAAAAAATGGAAGGGTGTACACATTGTGGACTTGCTAGACAAAATAAGACAGTTTATAATGGAGAAGTTTGATCTCAGACAGCAGATTGCAGCTGCTACATTCATTGGACACATCATAATCCCCAAAGTCATGAAAATGCTTCATGCAAAATCTAAGGACCTTGATATGGAGATAGTGAAGAGAAGCACATATGAGGCAGAGATCACAGCAGTTGACAAGGAAAAGAGAGAGTGGAGATATCCAGTAAATTTGGCCACTGGGACTTGCAGTTGTAGAAAGTGGCAGTTAACTGGACAGCCTTGCATACATGCTTTGTATTTTATTACTTCAATGAGAGGCCCAGTAAGTGAGATTGATTAGTACGTACATGAGTACTTTTCTGTTTCTAGATTCAATGCTACTTATGCTGAAAATTTTCCTGCAATGGAGGGCAAACAACAGTGGGATGTGGTGGACCCTGGGTTTAAATTGTCTGCTCCATTGCAAAACAGAGCCCCTGGTAGACCTAGGAAGACAAGAATTAGGGCAAATCTGAGGGAAAAGGACTTGGAGGAAGGAGAAAGAAATGTGGCAGGTGTGGAAGGCTTGGCCATCGTGGCACTCACTGCAAGGAATCCATTGACCCAGCTTTTGGGGAAGAAGAGCACCGGGGGGCTGAAAATGCAACAAATGATCATTTTGATGCTGAAACAGATGCTGAAAATGCTACTGAGGTTGAAACAGATGCTGAAAATGCTACAGAGGTTGAACCTGATGCTGAAAATGCTATAGAGGTTGAACCTGATGCTCCAATTGCTACAGATGCACCAATAGTGTCATCTGCTGTAAGGTGCAACTGCTATAGATGTTCTCATTTCAATTTTTGCTTCATTTGATGTTCTCATTTCCTTTTTTGCTGCATTTAATGTTCTCATTTCAATTGTAGCCCAAGGAAGAACTACAAAAGGGCAGCTGATAGAGGGATGTCACCAGCCAAGAAGAGGCTCAAGTTTGCACCAGATCCTACAGTAGGATCTGTAACTGGAAGCAACCAGCTAAGCAAAGAAGTGAGCAAAACTGTCACCACAAGGAGGAGTTCAAGGCTCTTAACTAACCCTGCTTGCAACACCAGGAGCAAGAAGATGAAAGACCTGTGACTGGAATCATTTAGGGCACTGCTGTTTTTGTTGTTCAACAACTATTTGTGAACTTGTTAGCTGCTACCTTAAGTGTGTGATGCTGAAATTATGAACTTATGTAATGGTGAACTTGTGAGCTACTATCTTGAATGTGCAATGCTCCTTTTGTGACCTGCTAGTTTGGAATATTATGTGAGCTGCTATCTTGTGAGATGCTACTTTCAAATATTTTTGTGAGCTCCTATTTTGTCACAACAGATCATTTGTTCAAATATTTCAATCTATGCTATTTCAGTCATCGATCAAAGCAAGATTCTTGAGTCATTTCCAAATAGCAACATCACAACATTCCCAAATCACAGCATTGTCCTGTGATAATACATACCCACACCAAGCTCCATCACAACATACACTACAAAGAGAAATCCATTTAGTATGGATTATTAGACCACCCAGAAATAAATGTGGCCACAATGCTAATACTAAGAACTATGATAAATCCCCATGCTTGCATAAGCTCATTCCTCTTTTTCATCTTCAGCTTCAGTTTCTTGTTCTTCTCGGTTAGATACATCACCCTCCTCTCTAAATCATGAGATTTTAGCCAGCTCTTCTCCAATCCTGCATGAAGCTCCTCAAATGCACGAGCAACATGTTCGGTCGGTGGCGGGTCAGTCCATACAACCCACTCACATTCATCAGGAAGCTGCAAAATCAATGATCGAATTAGAAAGAGGGGAAAGAGCAGAATCATCAAGCTTAAAAGCCAAACACTTACATCAAGAGGGCAGCCGAGAAACCTTCTGTCGGAGCTTGCTCCTCCCCAGGCGACACGACGAGTAGGAATAATCCCATGGCCAGGGCACCGCTGCATCGAGCGAACCTCAAGGCCACAAAATGTCAGATCGGGGATGTAAAACTCCGATTGAAACTGAACTATGCCGACACCATCAACCTAACAACAGCAAAAAAAACCCAAATTGATGAACCCTAATTTCACAATATGCCCATATCTCCCCCAAATCGACACTGAAACTTACATTGGCGGCCACCGACGAGCTTGTAGAAGACATCCCCGCCGTGCCCACCGTAGACATCGCTAACCACGCCGTGCTTGACCTGCCCCTCTCTCTCCGACCGCGGAAACGCCCGATCCAGTACGTGCTCAAAAATGCCCCTGTCGTCGCGAGGAAGAAGAAAGAGGGGAGAGAGAGTGAACCGGTTAGTTGGGCCCAGATGTACGGCAAGAGGGGCAAAAATGTCAAAGAAACGGCACGTTAGCGGTCAAACAGCCTTGACTGGACGGAAACGGCTCGAAGGGGCATTTCTATAAGGGCACATCATGGCGGAGGGGCATTTTTGAGCAGGCTTTGGAATTAGGGGTATATCTTATTAGGTGGTTCGAGTTAGGGACAGAAATGCAAATGGCCCTTATATATACACTAGTGTTCTGTCCTCTACAGCATTCACTTATAGCTATGTCTTCTTGTTGAATCTTTTGAACTAAGTGAATGTGATCGGACCCTAACCTCTCTATGCTTTCTATCTCAAACTCTATCTCTCCAAATCATATGCATTCTCTTGAAACTGTCAAATGTCTTCTCTGCGTCCTTGTCAGCAGAAGATACAGAGACAAACATTAAGTCCGCTTTCAATGCTAATTCCTTCACCTGAAACCCAGAGAAGTGGGAACGACCACCCGACAATCCAGGCATGGGTGGGACGTGGAACAACCTCCGAAATGCTGCATGATAGCCACGTGTTCCTCAGATGTGAATCGCCAGGGGCACCTGTGTAATAACACTGAGCCGCCCCTGTCCCTATAAATACACGCCTCACCACAATCATTATCTCTTCTTTCACGCTCGCACGAACCCTAGCGCCACCGCTAGCCCTCGACGACACCGGCGACGAAGCGCTTAGCTGCCACAACCTCTCCGACGCCGACCGCGGACATCGTCTTCTCCGCCGTCGCCGTAGGTGTCCTCCGTCGCCAAGTTAGGGCACGGACGATCGAACTGCTCGGCCTCCTCTTCCACTCCGTCTAGCAGTTCTACGTGTGGTAAACAAAACTTCCTTTTTACGGCCCCTTTGATCCTATAGATTCGTCACTTTCTACCACAAGCAGTTTCTCTTCACACAAGTTGGATCTAGTTCATACTGCATCTCATAATATGCCTAGTATATTCACTTATGCTTCACAAAGTAGTTAGATTCCTCACTTGTACTGATCCGTGGATTCGTACAAATCTGGAACCAACTCCTCATCTATGAGTGGATGTCTTCGCATGATGAGGTCAATGTCTTCTAAACTGATTTATCTTCAAAATCTTCTGAGAATGCATATGACCACTTCCCCTTCCCTCGCACCTTAATGTTGTCACATGTACATGTACGTGGGAGAATCCCTTGGTTCTCATAGTCTGCATTCATTTGCAGAATTCTTACAGCATCACATAAATTCTCCTGAAGCCAGTTCCTGTTTGTCCAGCAAGCGAAAGCCTTTGAAGCCTTTGAATGTTTTGAAGCCATTCAGTTTGAAGTTCATGGCTGCAGAGAAATCAGTAAGGAAGGGTGGCAGACAACGTCGTGGGGGAACATCAAGAGATTTGCCTGATGACCTCTCAGAGCTTTACAAGACAGATCCTGAAGAGGATTACAATCAGCGCAAGACCCAAATCCAATGGATTCGAAGATCTTGGGCAGAACAATGGTTCAAATACCGGTTTGTGACCCAGGAATATGCTGAGAAAAATGCCATCAAGCGACCGTGGGGAGACATCCTATACAAGAATCTTCAACCCAGGTCCAGAGAAGAAGCCATTGAACAAGGCTTCTATCCCTGCATGGTCCGTGAGCCACAGCCTGCAGATGCACACCCATCGTCACTACTATGGTGTCGTGACGACAATCTGTTCAAGCGCAACTTCCAGTTTGCCAAGAACTCAGCGAAGTAGAACAAGAAGTCTTTGGGTTTAGACTTCAACCCTGGTTGCTCCCCGTGCCGATGGAACTCGCGAAGCTGAACCCAATCTTCTTGGGCCCTTCTACAACTTGGAAGGTCTCATCACTCATATTGTGGTTCAAGGGACAGCCGTGAATGAGCCTGCAGATGACGCTGAATCAGATGAAGCGCGTGCAGCACCGAAGCCAAAGAAGTTGAAGCAGCCTAAAGCTTCAAAGCCTGCCTCTGCACCAAAAATCTCACGGGCGAAGCCACTGGCTACTGCACCTCCTGAAGACAGTGTGCAGTCTGAAGATTTGTCACACATCTCCAAGCCCCAGAAAGTCAAGGTGCCTTTGCCACACACCGGCCAAGAACTGATACCTGCTGCTATTCTGCGCAACGATGCCATCGATCTGTCCAGTGATGAAGATCTTGCAGATGACGCTCTTGAGCAACTGATCAAGAGCAAAGAAGAAGCAGAAATCTTCAATGATCTGCCTCTCTTTGACGTGGCAATCATCCACAACTTCATTGATGAGTGGTTTGACACGCCCAACCTCAGCTTTGAAGATCTACAACTTCCAATTGGCCTCAGTGTCGCCTTCCATGGCGCCATTGCTTCAGAGTTAGCTATCTCCCAGCGCATTGTTGAACCGAAGCAGAAGATTGACTTTGAGAAAACTCAGTTCAAGAAGCATATGGCCACGCTCAACGTGCAAGAGGTGAAGAACTTCAAGATTATGCTGCACGAGCTCAAAGAAGCCTTTCTCAAGAAACGTGCAGAAGCTCAGGGTTCTCGTGAGCGCATGAAGAGCCTGGCTGACAAGTGTGTGCAAGGCTACAACAAGGCTGAGAAGCGCAAGGCCCTTGGGTGTCCGGGCATTGATCCCAGGATGGCTGCTAAGAAGAAGAAGAAGCCCACTATGGCCGAACCCAACGCACCAAGGCAAGAAGCAAATCCCATTGTCTTCCCAACCAGCATGACTAGCTCAAGGCCAAAAGCTAGATCTACCGCTTTAGAGCTGAAGAAGACAAGGACTGCCGAGGCTGAAGCCAGAAAGAGGAGACATCCTGAAGCCTCTGATGTTTCTCCCTCCAAGAAGAAGCGGAAGACCAAGAAGGAACGGGCTGCTCCCACATATCCCTTAATTGTTGAACCCATCTCCATGGTTCGCCCTGCCACTGAACATCAAGAGCGCCAACTGACTGTCCATGAGCCTGCTTTCACAGAGGCTCATGAAGCTGAAGACTTTCCAGCAGCTGATCCCACCGCTGCTGAAGACATTGGTCACCATGACCATGTTGAAGATGATGCAGTTCTTCCTCAGATCGAGCGCCAACAGGTATCATCGCCTGTGCTTACGCACAACGAACTCATCAGCATTGGTCGTGCTCTGACGCCAATTGCTTAGGATGCATCATGGGCTGATCACCCACAAGCACAAGAGGAAGATGACTTTGAGGCCCAGCCAACTCCAACTCCACAGGCGTCGCCAGTGTTACGCAGGCTTCGCAAAGGACCAAGGCCTCCAGTCTCCGAGTCTGAAGTTAAAGCTGCTGAAGACATTCCGGCTGCATCAGCCGATGACACCCAAGAAGAAGAACATGTCCCCACTCCCCTAACTACTGACGAAGCTGTTCTCGTGGAGAACGTGTCTGTGCCCGACCCTCCAGCTCGTCAAGTGGAGGTAGAAAATCTTGAGGCTGTCACCACCAACACCAATGAAGCCACTGACGTAGTGATGGCAGAAGCAAACGTGGAGCCTCCACCAACCCAAGAACCAGAAGTCAGTGAAGCAAATGATGCTACTGCTCCTGTTCCTGCGTCTGCTGCTGATCCTCAGTTTGACTATCATGTTGAGCATAGGCCTCAGGTACAGAAGCCAATTCCAAGGTTGCCCAGGTTTCCAGGTCCTGCATCAGCACCTGGATCCTTCAACGTCAATGGCTTCAAAGCAGACAACACTTTCTTTAATAGCTCCAAGAACCCCTACTCAAGGGAAAGAATATCTTCTGATCGGTTCTGGAGCTATCCGCAGCGAAGCTATTACTCCTGCATTATGTACAATCAAGGTCACATATTCCGACATAAGCGTCTTGACACCGAAGCAATAGCTGGTCTTCCCTGTCTGGAAGAAGCTCTGGATTGTTTCAAAGAGGTTGGATTGTTGCCGTTTGTCACCGACCAAGAGCACTGGAATGAAGAGTTGCTGCTCCAATTCTATGCCACACTTCACATCCGTGGGTCAACAGAGATCTGAAGACTTGGGTCCTGGAGTGGATGATAGGAAATGTTCATCACGAAGCCAAAGCCTTTGATATCATTGAGCTCACTGGTCTGCCCACTCCTGGCGATCTCTATGAACCTGGCTGTCAGCTTCACAGTGAAGCTATGGAGAACATCTTTCAGAAGCCTGAACCGAACATGAGTCAGATGCTCAGTATGATGAAGCCCTTGCCACAAGATGCTGCATATCCTAAGGAGTTCTTTGTTGAAGACCTTGAGTATCTGCCAAGGACTATCTATCACATTATAAGGCAAACTCTCTGGCCCATCAAAGGACATTCTCCACATGCCAAGCTGGAAGGTGCAATGAGGACTTTGGTCTTCTATATTCTTCATGGCAAATGCTTCAATGCACAAGACTTATTCATCCGCCAACTTGATGCATCAGGCTCTGATCTTTTTGGCTTGAAGTTCTACGCTCCATGGATAATGCGGCTGATTAAACTCCACTCCGCTATCTCATATCAGCCATCTGCTCGCAATCATCGGATCTTTCTGCCTGATGTGGATATGTCCATTGAAGCCATTTATCCTGAGCCTGCCAAGGAGCCTCTTAGTCTTCAGAATGCGGAGCATGAAAGTTTCTCTCAGAACATTGAAGGAGTTGAAGCAGTCACCCGTATTTATCCTCTGGCTGGAACTACACGTGCACCTCATCGTGCCCTTACTGAAGCAACCGAAAGCACTATTGCCCAACAACCCAAGAAGCGATCTCGTGTTCTCAATGACCGAGAGCTTCTGGTGGCTCTTCATCAGAAACAGGATAGGCATCATGACTGGCTGAAGTGCCAAATGCAAAGCCTCTTGGTGGATGTCAAACACATTCGCAATCTTGCCACCAAGAATGCCTTTGTTGCCCATGAAACCTCTCGACGCACATGGAAAGGGCTGACGCTTATGTGCTCTAAAGATGATCTTCAAGAGGATGGCTTCTCTGAACGCTTCAAGTTTGACTCCACACCTCCCCGAAGGGCAGTGCTGCGACGAACTGTGAATGCCAGAGTGATCGAGGACGAAGACGATGATACTTCACCGCCCCCTCCTTCAGCACGCTTCGACACTGCTCCAAGTTCTTCTGCACCGCCGAACACCACCGACGACCCTGCTGCTTCACCTACTCCTCATGAGAACGAGCAGATGCTCTATGTCTTCAAACCTTTTTGGTCCTTACTGACAAAAAGGGGAGAAGCATATGAGTTTGATAGTCTTCAAGCGGGTCCATATGGGCGGTTGCTTTATATTTTGCCTAGTGTTTACAACTCTCGTTTTGATACATTTGGTTCTTTGAGTCGTAACACTTAAACTCGATGGTCGTCTGCTACTTATTTGCTACTTTGTGATCCGATGATAACTTCCGCATGTGCGACGATAAATGCCGCACTTAGATCATTTTTCAGACGTCCATTTTCCATTATGCATGTCATTATCTTCACATACCTTCACATGCATAATGAATTGTCATCATAAGTTGAAGAGGATCTCCACAAGTACAACCTGCCATGTGCAGTCACATTCCAAAAGCAAATTACTCATATGCACATCTTCAGGGGGAGCCCTTGCAACTTATGAAGACAATTCCTTATCCTTTGCAATTTCACATATTATATTCCCCGTTGAAAACTTCAACTAGTTTGTCATCAATCACCAAAAAGGGGGAGATTGTAAGTGCATCTAGTGCCACCCCTAGTTGGTTTTGGAGTATTGATGACAAACCTAGTTGAGAGACTAATGTGTTTGTGAGAATTGCAGGATAACACAGGTAGAAGTCCCTCATTGATTCGGTTTTCCTACCAGAGATGACCCCTAAAAATATATGAAGACATTGAAGTCAAAGGTGGTATGTGAAGATATTCACATTGAAGACTATGACAATAGAAGACATCGCATGAAGCATATGGAGCTCGAAGACTTAGATCTTCCGTAGTTCTTTTTTTCTTTGTTGAGTCATAGGAACCACCGTACTGTTAAGTGGGGTCCAAGAGAACCAGTCAGAATGACTGAAGTGATGCTTAACCAAAACCTATGTCTTCGAGTGAAGACTATAAGAGCGAATCTCGTCCGGAGTTGGACAAGTCAGCTTTGCTTGTAGCCCAAGTAAAGTTGCCGTGTGTGTTTGAAATCTGACCGTTGGAACACGTGTAAGTTCCTTAGTGACACAGGGTCATTTCGGACAAATCAGGTCGGGTTGCCTAGTGGCTATAAATAGCCCACCCCCTACAACCATAAACGGTTGGCTGCTCAGAGTTAGAGTACGGTTTTTGTCGTTTGAGAGCAACCCACCTCGAAGCCTTTGAGAGAGAATTCCTTGCGAGGATAAAGCCCTAACCACCCAGAGCCAAAGAGTGTTAGGCATCACTTAAGTCTTCCTATCTGTGTGATCTGAAGACTTATTACACTTGAGGACTGTGAATCCTCCAGTCGGTTAGGCGTCGCGTTCTGAGCATCCAAGAGTCATTGTGGATCGCCGGTGAACGAAGTCTATGAAGGTTTGGGAGTCTACCTTGAAGACTTACCAGAGTGATTGGGCGAGGTCTGTGTGACCTTAGCTCAAGGGGAATACGGTGAGGACTGGGTGTCCTGAGCTGCGTGTTCAGGACTGAGTGTTCGGGACTGTGTGTCCTCAGGTTTAAATACCTAGCCGCCCTAACCAGACGTACAGTTGTCACAGCAACTGGACCTGGTCTAACAAATCATTGTCTTCAACGAGTCACTAGTTTCATCCTTCCCTTCCCTTTACTTACTGATGGTCCTTGTGAAGTCATTGTATGATTGCATTGTCTTTTGTCTTCACTGAGTGACTGCTTGTTCTGATTGGCTTCATAATATCTTCCTACCCGATCCATACTACCTAGCTGCTATAGGTCATTGTGCTTTCACTTCATTAAATACTTGACTATGGTTTGCCTAGTGTAGTCTACCTTCCGCTGCATGGTAATAGGTTTATTGCTATCGTTTGTCTTCGAAACTTCTACGTTTTGAAGACTTTCATAAAAATCGCCTATTCACCCCCCTCTAGTCGATATAACGCACTTTCACAATATAATGAAGATAAACATGAAGTCTTGTTGAAATTTGAAGATAAAACAAATGCGAAGACATAGCAAATGTAACGCCAACAGAAAACGCTCCAAACCAAAGTTTGGTGGTGGCGTTACCCACCGTATAGGAAGTATTAGACCCAGACACGGCGCACAATTATCATGGTGCTCCGAAGTCAGATTCCGCGTTAATGTATTCACACTTCGAGAGTAAGTCTTCATTGATTGAAGATATATGTTACTTCGTGTGTTACACATCTAAGTCATCAACATGCATAAGTGTTAGGATGTGTGCCTGATCATAGGACATTTGAGGATTCCAAGATATTTAGCTCACACCACAACTTGCAAAACATTTTCTCATCCAAGGGCTTTGTGAAGATATCTGTCAGTTGCTCTTCAATGTTGACGTGAATGATATCAATATCTTCCTTCATGACATGATCTCTGAGATAATGATGACGGATTTGAATGTGCTTTGTCTTCGAGTGCTGAACTGGGTTGTTGGCAATCTTGATGGCGCTTTGATTGTCGCAGTAGAGAGGCACTTGCTTCAGATGAATGCCATAGTATTTGAGTGTTTGCTTCATCCATAGAAGCTGAGCGCAGCAAGATCCAGCAGCAATGTATTCAGATTCAGCAGTGGAGAGAGATACACAGTTCCGCTTCTTTGAAGACCAACACATAAGTGATCGTCCCAGAAAGTGACATGTGTGTGATGTAGACTTGTGATCCACCTTGTCACTAGCATAATCAGCATCCAAGAATCCAACTTGATCAAACTCTGAGCCCTTTGGATACCATAATCCTAGTGTTGGGGTGTAAGCCAAATATCGAAGAATTTGCTTCACAGCTAAGTGATGCGATTCCTTTGGTGCTGCTTGGAATCGGGCACACATGCTAACACTAAGCATGATATTTGGCCTAGATGCACATAAATAAAGCAAAGAACCAATCATGGAGCGGTATACCTTTTGATCGAACTCTTTACCATTGGCATCAGGACCAAGATGACTCTTGGTTGGCATTGGCATCGTGTAACCTTTGAAGTCTTGCATTCCAAACTTCTTCAGGCAATCTTTGAGGTATTTCTCTTGAGATATGAAGATGTCGTTGCGTTGCTGCCATATTTGAAGACCAAGGAAGAACTTCATCTCACCCATCATGGACATCTGATATTGCTCTTGCATCATGTGTCCAAACTCATCATTGTATTTTTTATTAGTGTAGCTGAAGATAATGTCATCCATATATATTTGGCACACAACTGAAAGTGCTAGTTATCAACTAGAGGGGGGGTGAATAGGCGATTTTTATGAAAATCTTCAAAACATGGGAGTTTCGAAGACAAACGATAGAAATGAACCTATAACCATGCAGCGGAAGGTAGACCACACTAGACAAGCCATAGTCAAGTATTCAATGAAGTGAGAGCACGAAGACTAATAGCAGCTAGCAAGTACGGATCAGGATGGAAGATAGTATGAAACCAATCTGAACAAACATTCACACAGTGAAGACAAATGAACAATGCAAACATGCAATGACTTCACAAGGACCAACTGTAAATAAAGAGATGGGAAGGATAGAACCAGTGGCTTATTGAAGACAATGATTTGTTGGACCAGTTCCAGTTGTTGTGACAACTGTACGTCTGGTTAGGGAGGCTGAGATCTAACTCAGAAGACAATGTCTTCACCTTATTCCCCTTGAGCTAAGGACACCCAGTCCTCGCCCAATCACTCTGGTAAGTCTTCAAGGTAGACTTCCAAACCTTCATAGACTTCGTTCATCGGCGATCCATAATGACTCTTGGATGCCCAGAACGCGACGCCTAACCGGCTGGAGGATTCACAGTCCTCAAGTGTAACATGTCTTCAGATCACACAGACAGGAAGACTTCAGTGATGCCTAACACTCTTTGGCTCTGGGTGTTTAGGGCTTTGTCCTTGCAAGGATTTCTCTCTCAAAGGCTTCGAGGTGGGTTGCTCTCAAATGACAAAAGTCGTGCACTAACTTTGAGCAGCCACCAATTTATGGTGTAGGGGGTGGGCTATTAATAGCCACTAGGCAACCCGACTTGATTTGTCCGAAATGACCCTGGGTCACTAAGGAACTGACACGTGTTCCAATGTCAGATTTCAAACACACGCGACAACTTTACTTGGGCTACAAGTAAAGCTGACTCATCCAACTCTGGATAAGATTTGCTCTCATTGTCTTCGCTCGAAGACATAGGATTTTGGTTAAGCATCACTTCAGTCACTCTGACTTTGTTCACTGGGACCCCACTTAACAGTACAGCGGTTCCTATGACTCAACAAAGAAGGAACGGAAACAACGAAACAACTAAGTCTTCGTGCTCCATAGTCTTCACGCGATGTCTTCTCTTGTCATAGTCTTCAATGTGAATATTTTCACATACCACCTTTGTCTTCAATGTCTTCATACATTTTAGGGGTCATCTCCGGTAGGTAAACCAAATCAATGAGGGACTACTACCTGTGTTATCTTGCAATTCTCACGAACACATTAGTCCCTCAACCAGGTTTGTTGCCAATACTCCAAAACCAACTAGTGGTGGCACTGGATGCACTTACAATCTCCCCCTTTTTGGTGATTGATGACAAACTGGTTGAAGTTTTTAACGAGGATAAAAGTATGTGAAATTGTAAAGGATTTAGGTATTGTCTTCGTAAGTAGCAGAAAGGCTCCCCCTGAAGATGTGCATATAATTATTTTGCTTTTGAATGCAAATGCACATGGCAGGTTGTACTTGCGGAGCTCCTCTTCTACTTATGAAGAAATTTAACATGCATGAAAGGATATAACGAATATAATGACATGCATAATGAAAAATGGACGTCTGCAAAATGACTTCGTGCGGAATTTATCGTCTTACATGCGGAATTTATCATCGCATCACATAGTGTCAAATAGGTAGCAGACGACCATCAAGTTTAAGTGTTACAACTCAAAATGAACCAAATGTATCAAAAGCGAGAGTTGTAAGCACTTGGCAAATGTAGCAAAAGTATAGCAACCCACCCATATGGACCCGCTTGAAGACTATCAACTCATATGCTTCTCCCCCTTTTGTCAGTAATGACCAAAAAGGTTTGAAGACATAGAGCTTGCTACTCGTTCCCATGTGGAGTAGGCGATGAAGCAGGGTCGTCGTTGAGGTTTGGTGGTGCAGACGAACTTGGTGTAGTGTTGATACGCGCCGAAGTTGGAGGAGGTGAGGTAGCATCGTCTTGATCATCTATGACTCTGGCATTAGCTGTTGGAGCTGAGGAAGAATAGTCAGAGTCTTCAAGTGACGGAGTCCGACGCAAGTGAGCATTCCTCGGAGGAGTTGAGTCAAACTTGAATCTCTCTGTGAAGCCATCTTCTTGAAGACCAGCTTCAGCACTGAGTAACATCAAACTCTTCCAAGACCTCCGACAGGTTTCATGTGTAACAAAGGCATTCTTGGTGGCAAGATTTTCGAATGCGATTGACGTCCACCAAGAGGCTTTGCATCTGACGCTTAAGCCAGTCATGATGCTTATCCTGTTTCTGATGTAGAGCGACGAGAAGCTCTCGGTCATTGAGAATACGAGATCGCTTCCGAGGCCTTTGGGCGATGGTACTTGCAGTGGCTTCAGTTTGGGTGCGACGGGCACGCGTATTGCCAGCCAAGGGATAAACACGAGAAACGGCCTGAACTCCTTCAATGGGCTGGGTGAAGCTTTGATGATCGACATTGTGAAGATAAATGGCTTCGACAGACAGATCAACCTCTAACAAGAATATAGGGTGATTGTGCGCAGACGGCTGATAGTTGATAGCAGAGTGAAGCTTGATGAGGCGCATTACCCATGGAGCATAGAACTTCAGACCAAAGATATCGGAGCCAGATGCAGCCAATTGCCCAATGAAGAAGTCTTGAGCATTGAAGCTGATGCCATTGAAGATATAGAAAACCAATGTCTTCATTGCTCCTTCAAGCTTCGCTGCAGGAGAATGTCCTTTGACCGGCCAGAGAGTTCGCCTGATAATATGATAAATAGCGCGGGGCAGATACTCTAGGTCTTCAACAAAGAACTCCTTGGGATAGTCAGCGTCTTGTGGCAGTGGCTTCATCATGCTCAGCATTTGGCTCTGGCTTCTGGAAGATGCTTTCCAACGCATTCTGGTGTAGCTGACAACCTGGTTCATAGTTGTAACACCCCGGATATGATTTACCCAATATGTAATCCAACTCTTGCCATTTCCGGCCTTAAGTTATTTTATTTTCTCGTGTTCGGGTATTGGCTCTGTGTGTTGTTATCGTTGTCGTGCATCTCATATCATGTCATCATGTGCATTGCATTTGCATACGTGTTCTTCTGATGCATCCGAGCATTTTCCCCGTTGTCCGTTTTGCATTCCGGCGCTCCGTTCTCCTCCAGTGGTCATTTCTACCTTTCTTTCGTGTGTGGGGATTAAACATTTCCGTATTGGACCAAGACTTGCCAAGCGGCCTTGGTTTACTACCGGTAGACCGCCTGTCAAGTTTCGTACCATTTGGACTTCGTTTGATGCTCCAATGGTTAACCGAGGGACCGAAAAGGCCTCGTGTGTGTTGCAGCCCAACACCCCTCCAATTTGGCCCAAAATCCACCAAAACCCTTTCCATCATCTAGAGCATTCGATCACGATCGCGTGGCCGAAAACCGCACCTCATTTGGACAATCCTAGCTCCCTTTATGCCTATATATACACCACCCTCCCGAAATTCGCGGTTCCCCTCGTCCCTAACCCTAGATCCAGCTCCTCCGCGCGGCCGGACACGTCCGCCGGCCGCCGGACACGTCCGCC
>NC_057806.1:344791089-344804987 GCF_018294505.1 Triticum aestivum
GCTCGCCGGTCGCCGCCCCGTGCCGAGCTCGCCCCGCTGCCGCTCTTCGCCGCCCTGCCGGATCCGGCGCGATCCGGCCGGAGAGGCGCCCCTGTGCCCGGATCCAGTCGGCCCCGCCCTCATCGTCCTTCTCCGACCTCGCCGTAGCAAGATCCTTCTCACCGGAGTCCTCGGTTTGCGTGCCGACGACGAACCCTAGATCCGGAGGGTATAATTTTTCCTAAGTCTGCAGTTCAAATGCCCTTGTTCATCGTGCCGTAACTTTGCATCCGTAGCTCCGTTTTGGGCATATAGCATATCAAAATGTTCGCCTCAGAGAGCACATCATTTCATCTCATTGCATCATTTTAATTTTAGTTCATATTGATGCCCAAAACACTGTTGGAAGAATGCTATTCAGATAATTGTCAGATCTGCTGCTCCAATTAGATATTTGTCATTTTTGCCATGATTATTGTGTGCATGATATGCCCCTGAGCTCTTCATGAGTTTTGTTATATGTTTTTCCATCTATTCAGAGGTGCAATCCATGTATTTTTGTGATGTGTGTGGTGACTAGCACAAGCTTGCAAAGTGGAGCATTCGTTAATGCTGATTTCAGGGACTTAGCATTTCCACTAAGTCCTTGACCTGTTTATCTCATTATGCCATATGTTCATGTTGTTTCCTAGTGATCCGTGCCTCTTTTGAGGATGATCAGTAAGGATGTTTTGTTAATCTTGTAATTCTCTATCCATCCATGTCTTTGTTTGAAATTATGGAGCACCCTAACTTGAGTCAATCGAGCTCTACTTTTGCTATTTCGTGAATCTGGGCAGATTGTCTACTTGTTAGCGATTTTGCCGAGGATGTTGTAGTTGATCCGTGCATGCTATGTTATTGTTCTTGCCATGTCTAGCTTGTATTTTGTGTATTATTGATGGGTGTATGCTTAGATTGTCATGACTTGCTCTGTAGTGAGTGCATCGAGCTCTTAAACATGCCTACTTGATATCTGTTTCAGCATGCTCCAGTTTTCACTAAGTCTGAGAACTGATTATGTTTTTGCCATGTTCACATGCTTGCAATTGTATTTTCTGATCCCTTTTGGCTCAAGGTCACTAAGGGACTTTTGTTAAGATCTTTGAGTAGCTCCATTCCATGCTTTACTTTGCCATGTTCAGGTCCTATAGCATATAGTTTTCATGCTCCAAAGTGTGCTATCTAATCTGAAATTCCAGACAAGTGTTAATTTCACTAAGTCTGAAATCTGGTTACCAAATGCATTTTTGCCATGCTTGTTTGAATCTGTTAATGGATGAATTGGCCGTATATCAGTGTTCATTTTTTGTTAAGAATCTTGTATGGATCCCTGTCATGTATTTTGTTTTCATGTTTGGGTGCTGTAGCATGTTCATCTTGTTGCATCTAGATGGCTACTTGCTGTAAATCGCAGACCGGTGTCATATTTGAATTGCTTGCCATTTCCAAACCGTAACTCCGATTCCGGCGATCTTTATATCGTTTTCAAGCGATTTCATCTCACCTTTCCAGTGGCACACTTGGATTTCCAAGTTGAGGCCAGGTTCATTCATCCCTTGTCAAATCTTGCATATGCATCACATAGTGCATCCCGCATAGCATACCATCTTCGCATCATATTGTTTGAGCTTTGCACGTGGTTGATTGTGTCCTTGTTGCTTGTTTGTCTTGTTTGGGTAGAGCCGGGAGACGAGTTCGCTAACGAGGAACCCGTTGAGTTTGCTTTCGAGGATCCAGTCAACTCCAACAACTTTGCAGGCAAAATGATCATACCCTCGAAATCACTACTATCTTTGCTATGCTAGATGCTCGCTCTTTTGCTATGCCTATGATACGATGCCTACCACTTGCTTATCATGCCTCCCAAATTGCCATGTCAAACCTCTAATCCACCATGTCCTAGCAAACTGTTGATTGGCTATGTTACCACTTTGCTCATCCCCTCTTATAGCGTTGCTAGTTGCATGTGAAGATTGGAGACCGTTCCTTGTTGGAACATTATTTACTTGTTAGGATATCATTATATTATCTTGTTATCTTAATGCATCTATACACTTGGTAAAGGGTGGAAGGCTCGGCCTCTCGCCTAGTGTTTTGTTCCACTCTTGCCGCCCTAGTTTCCGTCATATCGGTGTTATGTTCCCGGATTTTGCGTTCCTTACGCGGTTGGGTTATAATGGGAACCCCTTGATAGTTCGCCTTGATTAAAGCTTTTCCAGCAATGCCCAACCTTGGTTTTACCATTTGCCTCCTAGCCTCTTTTCCCTTGGGTTTCCGGAGCCCGAGGGTCATCTTATTTTAGCCCCCCCGGGCCAGTGCTCCTCTGAGTGTTGGTCCAACCGAGCGATGTCCGGGGCTACCAGGGGCAACTCTAGGCTGGCCTACCCGTACCTAGGACAATCTGAGTGTGCCCTGAGAAAGAGATATGTGCAGCTCCTATCGGGATTTGTCGGCACATTCGGGCGGTGTTGCTGGTTTAGTTTTACCCTGTCGAAGTGTCTTGTAGAACCGGGATACCGAGTCTGATCGGAATGTCTCGGGAGAAGGTCTATTCCTTCGTTGACCGTGAGAGCTTGTCATGGGCTAAGTTGGGACTCCCCTGTAGGGATTTGAACTTTCGAAAGCCATGCCCGCGGTTATGGGCAGATGGGAATTTGTTAATGTCCGGTTGTAGATAACTTAAACCTTAACTTAATTAAGATGAATCAACTGTGTGAGTTACCGTGATGGTCTCTTCTCGGCGGAGTCCGGGAAGTGAACACGGTATTGGAGTAATGCTTGCCGTAGGATGCCCTCTAGTTACTCGCTCGCGCTTTGCCTCCTCTTCTCGCTCTCTTTTGCAAACAGGATAGCCACCATATATGCTAGTCGCTTGCTGCAGCTCCACATATTTTCCTTGACTTACCTATTAAGCTTAAATAGTCTTGATCGCGAGGGTGCGAGATTGCTGAGTCTCGGTGGCTCACAGATTACTTCCAAACCAGATGCAGGGCCTGATGATTCCGTTCCAGATGACGCGCTTGAGCTCAAGTGGGAGTTCAACGAGGACTCACGCCGATACTATGTGTCTTTCCCTGATGATCAGTAGTGGTGCCCAGTTGGGGCGATCGGGACCGTGTCGCATGTTGGGTTATCTTTTATTTTGGCGCCGTAGTCGCGCCATGAGTGTTTGAATGTTGTAATGCTATTTATGTACTTTGATTGACGTGGCGAGTGTAAGCCAACTATGTATCTCCCCTTTTTATTATCTATATTACATGGGATGTTGTGATGATTGCCTAACTTGCGACATTGCTTTCAATGCGGTTATGCCTCTAAGTCGTGCCTCGACACATGGGAGCTATAGCCGCATCGAGGGCGTTACAATAGTGTTCACCAGGAGTGGCCAGGGCAGTAAGCTCAATGATGTCTTGGGCTTTAGCTTCATGGTGTACATCACCTGCCATCCACTCGAGGATCCAAGTCTTCGGATCCCTGTTGTAGCCGCGAATGTGGAGGGTAGCATAAAATTGTAGCAGAAGCTCTTCATTCCAATGTTCTTTGGCAGTAACAAAGTTCAGAAGACCAGCATCACGGAAACAGTCAAGTGCCTCTTCCAAGCAGGGTAGTCCAGCAATGGCTTCACTATCGAGGCGCATATGGGGAAAGATGCGCCCTTCATCATAGAGTACACATGAATAGTAACTGCGCTGCTGGTAGCTCCATAATTGATCAGATGAAATTCTTGGCTTGGAGTGGGGGTTATTGGCACTATCAAAGAAGGTGTTGTGTGCTATGAAGCCATTGACATTGAAAGATCCTGGTGAAGTTGCAGTACTTGGAAACCTTGGCAGGCTTGGCTTTGGCTTCTGGACCTGAGGCCTGTGCTCCACATGATAGTCAAATTGAGGTCCAGGAGCAGGCGGAGGAACCAGAATTGGCCAGCGGATGGTAACAAGCTGACCATGATCATATGCTTTCTCGATGGTGTGTGGCCTTGGAGGTGGTACAGGAGCAGAGGCATTGGCTTCAGGCTGCGGATTGTCTTCGGGTGCAATCACTTCTGGCACCACATTAGCTTCAGGCGCCACAATTGCTTCAGCCATGACAACGTCATTGGCGTCAGTGTTGGTGTTAGTGGTCGCCTCAGAGTTTTCAACCTCCACTCCAGTAGCTGGAGGGTCGGACACGTTCTCCTCGAGAACAACTTCAAGGTTGGACGGGGGTGTAGCAACATGTTCTATTTCTCTTTGTTCTTTTTGTTCATCGGCTGATGCAGCCAGAATATCTTCAGCCGTTTTGGCTTCAGACTCGGGGATGTTCGCAGTAGGAGAGGCTTCAGGAAAGACTTGGCGTGAAACAGATTGCCGCTCTTTTCCTTCTGAAACACTTGACAAAGTGACCTGTGGTCTTAGTCCTTTGCGAAGCCTGCGGAGTGCGGGCGACGCCTTTGGAGAGGGAGTTGGCTGGGCCGCAAAGTCATCGTCTTCAAGCACCGAAGTGGTGACTTGAGGTGGGGGAGTACATGGGGATTCTTCTTGACGGGGGGAGTCTTGTGGGTGATCAGCCCATGAGTCATCCTGAGCAATTAGCGTTAATGGACGACCAATGCTGATGAGTTCGCTGTTCGTGAGAACAGGCGATGATACCACTTTGTGTTCGATCTGAGGAAGGACTTCATCATCTTCAACATTGTCCTGATGACCAATGTCTTCAGCTGAGGTGGGGTTAACAGCTGGAATGTCTTCAACTTCTGGAGCCTCTGTGGAAGCAGAGTCATGAACTATCAACTGCCACTCACGATGTTCAGACGCAGGACGAGCCACTGAGATTGGCTCGATAACAAGGGGCTCTGTGGGAGCAGCCCGGTCTTTCTTCTTTGTCTTTCTCTCCTTGGTTGGTGGAGCATCAACAGTGGTGGCCTTGGTCTTGCGCTTTCGGGCTTCGGCTTCAGCTGCCCTAGTTTTCTTGAGTTCTGAAGCCACTGTGGGGACCTTAGGCTTCGAGCCTGTCATACTGGCCGGGAAGACAATGCGAGGTTCTTCCTTCCTTGATGCTTCTGGTTGGGCCACAACAGGCTTCTTCTTCTTCTTGGCAGCCATTCTGGGGTCGATGCCTGGTCACCCCAAAGCCTTGCGCTTTTCAGCTTCATTGTAGCCTTGAACACATTTGGCAGTGAGATTCTTCATGCGCTCACAAGAACCTTTTGCTTCTTCACGTTTCTTGTGGAATGCCTCCTTGAGCTCATGCAGCATGACCTTGAAGTTTTGGATGTCTTCACGTTGAGCTTGGCCATGTGCTTCTTGAACTATGCCTTTTCATAATCAATCTTGTGCTTCAGCTCAATAATATTCTGTGCAAGAGCCAGCTCAGGAGCAATGGCTCCATGGAAAGAGACGCTGAGGCCAATTGGGAGCTGAAGATCATAAAAACTGAGGTCTGGACTGTCAAACCACTCATCAATGAACTTGTACAGGATCTCCTCGTCAAAGAGGGGAAGATCATTCAAGATTTCCGCCTCTTACTTGGTCTTTATGAGCAGCTCAAGAGGATCATCACCAAGATCGTCGTCGCTAGACGGATCAATGGCTTCATTCTCGTTCCACAGAACGGCAGCAGATGTCAATGCTTGACCAATTGGTTGCATGGGCTTCTTCATCTTGTCAGACTTCGAAATGCGAGAGAGATCTTCAGACTGCACACTGGCTTCAGGAGGAGCAGTGGCCAGAGGCTCCACCCGCGAGACCTTTGGTGAGGAGGAGGGCTTTGAAGCCTCTGGTTTCTTTTGCTTCATAGGCTTCGGTGGTGCAGGCGCTTCATCATATTCAGCGTCATCTGCAGAGTGATCCACGGCTGCCCCTTGAACCTGAATGTGAGTGATGAGGCCTTCAAGGTTGTAGAAGGGCCCAACAATATTGGGTTCAACATCACGTGTGCCATCGGCACGAGGAGCAGAGGGACCGGGGTTGAAGTCTAACCCTAGTGACTTCTTGTTCTCTTTGGCAGAAGTTTTGGCAAACTGGAAGTTGCGCTTAAAGAGATTGTCTTCACAACACCATAATAGAGAGGATGGGTCGGCATTAGCAGGCTGAGGTCCACAAATCATGCAGGGGTAGAAGCCTTGAGCAATAGCTTCGGACTTCGACTTGGGCTGAAGATTTTTGTATATAATGTCTCCCCAGGGGCCCTTGATGGCATTCTTTTCAGCATATTTGTCAGTGACAAATCTGTACTTGAACCATTCCTCTGCCTAATGTCTTTGAATCCATTGGATTCGGTTCTTGCATTCTCCATAGGTCTCTTCTGGATCTGACTGGTATAACTCATAGAGATCTGGTGGCAGGTCCTTAGCAGTGTTTTCACGACGCTGTCTGCCGCCCTTCCTGACTGATTTTTCTGTTGCCATGAAGTTCAGACTGAAAGGCTTCAGAATATGCAAAGGCTTACTTCTACTGGTCAGACAAGAATTAGCTTCGGGAGAATTGATGGGATGCTGTAAGAACTCTGCAAATGAATGCAGACTATGAGAACCAAGGGATTCTCCCACGGACATGTATCTGTGACAGCATTAGAGATGCGAGGGAAGGGGAAGAGGTCATATGCATTCTCAGAAGATTTTGAAGATAAATCAGTTTAGAAGACATTGACCTCATAGTGTGAAGACATTTACTCATATGTAGAGAGTTGGTTCCAGATTTGTACAAATCCATGAATAGGTACAAGTGAGGAATCTAACTACCTTGTGAAGTATAAGTGAACATACTAGGCATGTTATGAGATGCAGAACAGGATAGATCCAACTTTGTAGGGACAGAAACCACTTGTGGTTGAAAAGGATGAATCTATCGGATCAAAAAGGACTGTAAAAGGAGTTTTTATTTACCACTCGAGGAACTGCTAGACGGAGTAGGAGATGAGGCCGAGCAGTTCGATCTTCCGTGCCCTAACTTGGCGACGGAGGACACCTACAGCAACGACGAAGAACACGATGTCCGCGGCTGGCATGAGGACGGCGTCGGTGAGGTCATGGCAGCTAAGCGCTTCGTCGCCAGCGTCGTCGAGGGCTAGCGGTGGCTCTAGGGTTTGTGCTAGATAGAGAAGTGGAAGAAGAGATAATGACTGGGGTGCGGCGTGTATTTATAAGGACAGGGACGGCGCAACGTTATTACGTAGGTGCCCCTGGCGGTTCACATCTGAAGGAAACATGGCGATCATGCAACATATTGGAGGTTGTTCCATGTTCCCACACATGGCTGGATTGCCGGGTGGTTGTTCCCGCTTCTCCGGGTTTCAGGCAAAAAGAATTGAGCATTTAAAACAGATTTAATGTTTGTCTCTATATCTTCTACTGACAAGGACGTAGCGAAGACATTCGACAGTTTCAATAGAATGCATATGATTTGGATAGATAGATTTGAGACGGGAGCATAGAAAGGTTAGGGTCCGATCACATTCACTTAGTTCAAAAGATTCAAACGAGAAGACATAGCTATAAGTGAATGCTGTAGAGGACAGAACGTAAATATATGAATATATCCGAATAAGACCAAATCAATATAGTGAAGATAAACATGAAGTCATGTTTATATTGAAGATAAACCAAATGCGAAGACTTTGCAAATGTAACGCCAACAGAAAAACACTCCAAACAAAAGTTTGGTGGTGGCATTACCCACCGTATAGGAAGTATTAGACCCAGACACGGCGCATAATTATCGTGGCACTCCGAAGTCAAATTCCGTGTTAATGTATTCACACTTAGAGTGTAAGTCTTCATTAGTTGAAGATATACGTTACTTTGTGTGTTGCACATCTAAGTCATCAACATGCATAAGTGTTAGGATGTGTGCATGATCACAGGACATTTGAGGATTCCAAGATATTTAGCTCACACCACAACTTGCAAAACCTTTTCTCATCCAATGGCTTTGTTAAGATATCTGCCAGTTGCTCTTCAGTGTTGACGTGAATGATGTCAATATCTTCCTTCATGACATGATCTCTGAGAAAGTGATGACGGATCTGAATGTGCTTTGTCTTCGAGTGCTGAACTGGGTTGTTGGCAATCTTGATCGCGCTTTCATTATCGCAATAGAGTGGCACTTGCTTTAGTTGAATGCCATAGTCTTTGAGTGTTTGCTTCATCCATAGAATCTGAGCGCAGCAAGATCCAGCAGCAATGTATTCAGATTCAGCAGTGGAGAGAGATACACAATTCTGCTTCTTTGAATACCAACACACAAGTGATCGTCCCAGAAAGTGACATGTGCCTGATGTAGACTTGCGATCCACCTTGTCACCAGCATATCCAGCATCCGAGAATCCAACTGGATCAAACTATGAGCCCTTTTGATACCATAATCCTAGTGTTGGGGTGTAAGCCAAATATCGAAGAATTCGCTTCACAGCTAAGTGATGCGATTCCTTTGGTGCCGCTTGGAATCGGGCACACATACAAACACTAAGCATGATATCTGGCCTAGATGCACATAAATAAAGAAAAGAAGCAATCATGGAGCGGTATACCTTTTGATCGAACACTTTACCATTGGCGTCAGGACCCAGATGACTTTTGGTTGGCATTGGCGTCGTATAACCTTTGCAGTCTTGCATTCCAAACTTCTTCAGGCAATCTTTGAGGTATTTCTCTTGAGATATGAAGATGTCGTTGTGTTGCTGCTATATTTGAAGACCAAGGAAGAACTTCAGCTCACCCATCATGGACATCTGATATTGCTCTTGCATCATGTGTCCAAACTCAGCACTGTATTTCTGATTAGTGCAGCAGAAGATAATGTCATCCACATATATTTGGCACACAAACAGTTCACCATCATATATCTTCGTGAAGAGTGTGGGATCCAGGGAACCAGGTTTGAAGCCTTTGCTCTTCAGGAAGTCTTTGAGTGTGTCATACCAAGCACGAGGGGCTTGTTTGAGGCCATATAGTGCCTTGTTGAGCTTGTAAACCATGTCAGGATGTTTTGGAACTTCAAAACCAGGCGGTTGTGCAACATACACTTCTTCTTCAATCTTGCCATTGAGAAAGACACTCTTCACATCCATTTGATACAGAAGGATGTTAGGATGATTTGCATAGGCTAGCAGTATGCGTATAGCTTCAAGCCTAGCCACAGGAGCAAATGTTTCATCGAAGTCAATTCCTTCAACTTGAGTGTATCCTTGAGCAACGAGACGAGCCTTGTTTCTAACAACTTGACCATGCTCATCTTGCTTGTTGTGATATATCCATGTAGTGCCTATGATATTGTGTTTACGAGGATCAGGACGCTTGACCAGTTCCCATACATTATTCAGCTCAAACTGTTGAAACTCTTCTTGCATAGCTTGAATCCATTCAGATTCCATGAAGGCTTCATCAACTTTCTTGGGTTCAGATATTGAGATGAATGCAAAGTGCCCATAGAAATTTGCTAGTTGTGTTGCCCTTGAACGAGTGAGTGGACCAGGTGCATTGATGCTATCAATTATCTTGTTAGTCTGTACTTCATTTGCAACACGAGGATGAACTGGACGAAGATTTTGCTCTTGCTGATCATTGTCATCGTTTGAAGAATTGTCTTCAGGCTGAGCATTATCTTCAGGTTGATTAGGTGCAGAAATGATAAGTTCCTCTTCAGGATGTACTTCCGACGGTATGATTTCTCCAGTTCCCATAAGCTTGATGGATTCACTTAGTGGAATTTCATCTAGCACATTTGGCAGGTGCCCTCTTTGCGAGCCGTTAGTCTCATCGAACTGCACATCCATAGTTTCAACCACTTTATAGTGAAATAGGTTGAAGACTTTGTAGGAGTGCGAATCCTTTCCGTATCCAAGCATAAAACCTTCATGTGCTTTCGGTGCAAATTTTGAAGTCTGATGTGGATCCTTGATCCAGCACCTAGCACCAAATACTCCGAAGTAACTGACATTTGGCTTCTTACCAATGAGGAGTTCATAGGATGTTTTCTTCAGAAGCTTGTGAAGATAAACACGGTTGATGACATGGGATGCAGTATCAATAGCTTTAGGCCAAAACTTTCTTGGTGTCTTGTATTCATCGAGCATCGTCCGAGCCATCTCAATGAGTGTTCTGTTCTTGCGTTCCACGATGCCATTCTGTTGCGGCGTGTATGGAGCTGAGAACTCATGAGTGATGCCCAATGTATCAAGATAAGTGTCGAGGCCGGTGTTCTTGAATTCAGTGCCATTGTCACTTCTGATGTGCTTGATCTTGACGCCATAGTTGTTCATGGCTCGATTGGCGAAGCATCTGAAGACATCTTGCACTTCAGTCTTGTAGAGAATTATATGTACCCATGTATATCTTGAGTAATCATCAACAATGACGAAGCCATAGAGACAAGCAGTAGTAGTAAGGGTAGAGTAGTGAGTAGGGCCGAAGAGGTCCATGTGTAGCAGTTCGAAAGGTTGATTCGTTGTCATGATTGTCTTCGAGGGATGCTTGGCCCTCGTCATCTTTCCAGCTTCGCAGGCACCGCATAAGTGATCCTTCTTGAACTTGACGCCCTCGATGCCTATGACGTGCTTCTTCTTAGCAAGAGTATGCAAGTTCCTCATGCCAGCATGCCCTAGCCTCCGATGCCAGAGCCAGCACTCTGAAGCTTTTGCAAGAAGACATACGACAAGCTGTGGTCCTGCTGAGAAATCTACCATGTACAAATCATCTTTCCGATGCCCTTCAAAGACTAGAGACTTGTCAGATTCCATTAGAACAAGGCAACGATATTTTCCAAATATCACAATCATGTTCAAATCGCAAAGCATTGAGACAGACATTTAGTTGAAACCAAGGGATTCAACAAGCATCACTTTATCCATGTGCTGATCCTTTGAGATTGCAACTCTACCTAGACCCAATACCTTGCTTTTACCAGTGTCAGCAAAAGTGATGTGACTTTTGTCAGATGGACATAAGGTTGAGTCCATGAGAAGACTTCGTTCGTCAGTCATGTGATTAGTACATCCACTATCAATAATCCATTCTGAAGCAGCTGGTGTCATACCCTACAATGCAGTTAGGGGGATAGGCTTCACGAAGAGTATTGTGAAGCATAAACATTTGACGAGCAAGTGGATTATGAAAGCTTAGATGGAGGTTAGGACTGATAGGACAAATAGCAAGAGACTCAGGAACAAAATACATAATAAGACCATTTGGGCATTTGATTTTGTGCCCTACAAGATGTTTTAGGTCCCCGACAATAGCTTCAGATGCATTTGATTTTCGGCTAGAGACCTTTCCCTGCAAAAGAGAGTTAAGCTTTCTTAGCCACCCACATCTTCAAGGGTGGCTTCGAAGTAGTAAGTCTAAGTGCAGCATCTGAGAACTTTGGCTTTGAAGCCCTGGCAAATAGTTTTGCAGGAGGTGAATAATACTCATAGGAATAAGCAGAGTAGTTCTTGGTCTTATGAACATGGCGGTTTGATGAAACACACTCATATTCATAGGCCTGGGTATGATTTCCCTGCAAAACATTTGTGTTAGTGCGACTCAGGTGAGTCCTCTATCTGTATAAAGCCTTTGGACCATATGAAGCCTCTGGTCTGGGGTTTGTCTTCTTCCCTTGTGGTGTCATGACAACATTCACAAGAAGATTCTCCAGACACCTTTTGGGCACCCAGACTTTCTTCATATGTGGCCCATTCCTGTAGTTAGTACCAATATACCTGGCAAACACTTCACCATTCTGATTCTTAAACAGTTTATAGTTTGCATCAAAGGATTCATCAATGACAATATGATTAGCACAAGTGAAGCCAGATAGGGTGGATGGATCCACTGAAGGTTCCTTTGTAGCAACCCATGTGGTTTTGGGGTACTGCTCAGGCTTCCAGTAAGAGCCATCAGCATTCATTTTCCTTTCGAACCCAACACCCTATTTCCTAGGGTTTCGGTTCAGAATCTGCCTTTTGAGGACATCACATAGTGTCTGATGCCCTTTGAGACTTTTGTACATCCCTGTTTCAAGCAATGTCTTCAACCTAGCATTTTCATCAGCAATAGAAGTGGCATCCTCAGCAGAGGGGTTAGTTACCACATCAACAGTTGAAGATATTGCAACAGTAGCAGCAGTAGAACATTCAGCAACAGAAGTAGCGTTATCACGCTCAAGGCATTTAAGACATGGTGGTTCAAATCCTTCCTGAGCGGGAGTGATTTGTTGAGCGCGAAGTGGCTCGTTTTCCTTTTGAAGATCTTCATGAGCTGCTCTCAATTTCTCAAGTTCTTGCTTCCTTTGAAGATAATCATAGGAAAGCTTTTCATGAGTTGTTGAGAGCGTTTCATGATGACTTTCAAGTTCCTCATACTTAATATGAAGATTTTTTATGTCTTCAATTAAGGACTGAGATCGAGTCATTTCAGCGTCCAACAGGTCATCGCTTTGGTCTAACAGTTTTTGAATATGTTCCATAGCTTTCTGTTGTTCAGTTGCAATTTTAGCAAGTGTTTTGTAGCTGGGTTTGGAACCACAATCAGAGTCATCTTCACTTGATGTTTGATAGTGAGCATTGCGTGAGTTTACCTTGGCACCGCGTGCCATGAAGCAATAGGTGGGGGTGGAGTCATCCATGTCATTAGCATCGGTGTCGGTGACGAAGTCATTGTCTTCAGTGTTGAAGATGGACTTGGCAACGTAGGCTGCAGCCAGACTTGCAATGCCAGAATCAAACTCCTCCTCAGACTCGACCTCCGCCTCCTCAGAAGCAGACTCCTCCTTTGAATCCATTTCCTTGCCAAGACACGAGACTTGCCAGATGAGCTCTTCTTGTGTGATGAAGACTTTGAGGAAGACTTGGAAGAAGACTTTGAGTATTTCTTCTTATTCTTGTCGTCAGAATCATATTCCTTGCTCTTCTTGTTCTTCTTCTTCTTCTTGTTCTTGTTCTCATTGTCCCACAGCGGACACTCAGAGATGTAGTGACCAGGTTTCTTGCACTTGTGGCATGTTCTCTTCTTGTAGTCATGAGTAGAAGATTCATCATTCCTTGAGCTGGATCGTGAAGACTTTCTGAAGCCTTTCTTCTTGGTGAATTTCTGGAACTTCTTCACAAGCATAGCAAGCTCCTTTCCAATGTCTTCAGGATCATCAGAACTACTGTCAGATTCTTCTTCAGATGAGGAAACAACTTTTGCCTTCAAGGCGTGACTTCGGCCATAGTTGGGACCATAGATATCTCTTTTCTCAGAAAGCTGAAACTCATGTGTGTTGAGCCTTTCAAGTATGTCAGACAGATCGAGTGTCTTAAAGTCAGGGTGTTCTTGAATCATCGGGGCTAGGGTGTCAAACGAGCTGTCAAGTGATCTCAGGAGTGTCTTGACGATTTCATGCTTGGTGATCTCAGTAGCGCCGAGAGCTTGAAGCTCATTTGTGATGTCAGTGAGGCGATCAAACATGAGTTGAACATTCTCATTGTCGTTTCTCTTGAAGCGGTTGAAGAGGTTGCGAAGGACACTGATCCTTTGATCTCTTTGAGTTGAGACGCATTCGTTGACCTTGGAGAGCCAGTCCCAGACTAGCTTTGATGTTTCCAGAGCACTCACACGGCCATACTGCCCTTTGGTAAGATGACCACAGATGATGTTCTTGGCAGTGGAATCCAGTTGAATGAACTTCTTGACATCAGCAGCGGTGACACCTTCACCAGCCTTGGGAACGCCATTCTTGACGACATACTAGAGGTCGACATCAATGGCTTTGAGATGCATGCGCATCTTGTTCTTCCAGTAGGGATATTCAGTTCCATCGAAGACGGGGCACGTAGCGGAGACTTTGATTATCCCTACAGTCGACATAGCTAAAACTCCAGGTGGTTAAACCAAATCACAGAGAACAAGGGAGTACCTTGCTATGATACCAATTGAAAGTGCT
>NC_057806.1:344805222-344810273 GCF_018294505.1 Triticum aestivum
GATTTTTATGAAAGTCTTCAAAACATGGGAGTTTCGAAGACAAACGATATAATGAACCTATAACCATGCAGCGGAAGGTAGACCACACTAGGCAAGCCATATTCAAGTATTCGATGAAGTGAGAGCATGAAGACTAATAGCAGCTAGGCAGTACGGATCAGGATGGAAGATAGTACGAAACCAATCTGAACAAACAGTCACACAGTGAAGACAAATGTACAATGCAAACAGGCAATGACTTCACAAGTACTAACTATAAATAAAGAGATGGGAATGATAGAACCAGTGGCTTGTTGAAGACAATGATTTGTTGGACCAGTTCCAGTTGCTATGACAACTGTACGTCTGGTTAGGGAGGCTGAGATCTAACTCAGAAGACCGTGTCTCCCCCTTATTCCCCTTGAGCTAAGGACACCCAGTCCTCGCCCAATCACTCAGGTAAGTCTTCAAGGTAGACTTCCAAACCTTCACAGACTTCGTTCACCGGCGATCCACAATGACTCTTGGATGCTCAGAACGTGATGCCTAACCGGCTGGAGGATTTAAAGTCCTCATGTGTAACAAGTCTTCAGATCACACAAACAGGAAGACTTCAGTGATGCCTAACACTCTTTGGCTCTGGGTGTTTAGGGCTTTGTCCTCGCAAGGATTTCTCTCTCAAAGGCTTCGAGGTGGGTTGCTCTCAAACGACAAAAGCCGTGCAATAACTTTGAGCAGCCACCAATTTATGGTGTAGGGGGTGGGCTATTTATAGCCACTAGGCAACCCGACCTGATTTGTCCAAAATGACCCTGGGTCACTAAGGAACTGACATGTGTTCCAACGGTTAGATTTCAAACACACGCGCAACTTTACTTGGGCTACAAGTAAAGCTGACTCATCTAGCTCTGGATAAGATTTGCTCTCATTGTCTTCGCTCGAAGACATAGGATATTGGTTAAGCATCACTTTAGTCACTCTGACTTTGTTCACTGGGACCCCACTTAACAGTACGACAGTTCCTATGACTCAACAAAGAAGGAAAGGAAACAACGAAACAACTAAGTCTTCGCACTCCATAGTCTTCACACGATGTCTTCTCTTGTCATAGTCTTCAATGTGAATATTTTCACATACCACCTTTGTCTTCAATGTCTTCATACATTTTTAGGGGTCATCTCCGGTAGGTAAACCGAATCAATGAGGGACTACTACCTGTGTTATCCTGCAATTCTCACAAACACATTAGTCCCTCAACCAGGTTTGTCATCAATACTCCAAAACCAACTAGGGGTGGCACTAGATGCACTTACACAAATAGTTTACCATCACATGTCTTCGTGAAGAGTGTGGGATCCAGGGAACCAGGTTTGAAGCCTTTGCTCTTCAGGAAGTCTTTGAGTGTGTCATACCAAGCACAAGGGGCTTGTTTGAGGCCATACAGTGCCTTGTTGAGCTTGTAAACCATGTCAGGATATTTTGGATCTTCAAAACCAGGCGGTTGTGCAACATACACTTCTTCTTCAATCTTGCCATTGAGAAAGGCACTCTTCACATCCATTTGATACGGAAGAATGTTATGATGATTTGCATAGGCTAGTAGTATGCGAATAGCTTCAAGCCTAGCCACAGGAGCAAATGTCTCATCAAAGTCAATTCCTTCAACTTGAGTGTATCCTTGAGCAACGAGACGAGCCTTGTTTCTGACAACTTGACTATGCTCATCTTGCTTGTTGCGATATATCCATTTAGTGCCTATGATATTTTGTTTACGAGGATCAGGACGCTTGACCAGTTCCCAAACATTATTCAGCTCAAATTGTTGAAGCTCTTCTTGCATGGCTTGAACCCATTCAGGTTCCATGAAGGCTTCATCAACTTTCTTGGGTTCACATATTGAGACAAACGCAACATGCCCACAGAAATTTGCTAGCTATGTTTCCCTTGAACGAGTGAGTGGACCAGGTGCATTGATGCTATCAATTATCTTCTCAATCTGTACTTCATTTGCAACATGAGGATGAACTGGACGAAGATTTTGCTCTTGCTGATCATTGTCATCGTTTGAAGGATTGTCTTCAGGCTGAGCATTGTCATCAGGTTGATTAGGTGCAGAAATGATAAGTTCCTCTTCAGGATGTACTTCAGACGATATGATTTCTCCAGTTCCCATAATCTTGATGGATTCACTAGGTGGGATTTCATCTAGCACATTTGGCAGGTGCTCTCTTTGCGAGCCGTTAGTTTCATCGAACCGCACATCCACAGTTTCAACCACTTTATAGTAAAAGAGGTTGAAGACTCTGTAGGAGTGCGAATCCTTTCTGTAACCAAGCATAAAACCTTCATGTGCTTTCGGTGCAAATTTTGAAGTGTGATGTGGTTCCTTGATCCAGCACCTAGCACCAAATACTCTGAAGTAACTGACATTTGGCTTCTTACTAGTGAGGAGTTCATAAGATGTTTTCTTTAGAAGCTTGTGAAGATAAACACGGTTGATGACATGGCATGCGGTATCAATGGCTTCAGGCCAGAACTTTCTTGGTGTCTTGTATTCATCGAGCATTGTCCGAGCCATCTCAATGAGTGTTCTGTTCTTGCGTTCCACGATGCCATTCTGCTGCGGCGTGTATGGAGCTGAGAACTCATGAGTGATGCCCAATGTATCAAGATATGTGTCGAGGCCGGTGTTCTTGAATTAAGTGCCATTGTCACTTCTGACGTGCTTGATCCTGACCCCATAGTTGTTCATGGCTCGATTGGCGAAGCGTCTGAAGACATCCTGCACTTCAGTCTTGTAGAGGCTTATATGTACCTATGTATATCTTGAATAATCATCAACAATGACGAAGCCATAGAGATAAGCAGTAGTAGTAAGAGTAGAGTAGTGAGTAGGGCCAAAGAGGTCCATGTGTAGCAATTCGAAGGGTTGAGTCATTGTCATGATTGTCTTCGAGGGATGCTTGGCACTCGTCATCTTTCCAGCTCCGCAGGCACCGCATAAATGGTCCTTCTTGAACTTGATGCCCTCGATGCCTATGACGTGCTTCGTAAAGTCATTATGAACGAGGATCACAATTCACTCCTTTCTATTCATCCTGGAAGTACAAAGATGTACCATGACCTCAAGCAGTCGTATTGGTGGACTCGAATGAAGCGCGAGATTGCTCAGTTCGTGAATGAATGTGATGTCTGCAGAAGAGTGAAAGCAGAACACCAACGGCCAGCTGGTCTCCTCCAACCTCTTGCCATTCCAGAATGGAAGTTTGACCATATTGAGATGGACTTCATGACTGGATTTCCCAAGTCCAAGCGTGGCAATGATGCTATCTTTGTAGTCATCGACAAGCTCACTAAAGTGGCTCATTTTCTTCCTATCAAAGAATCTATCACAACAGCTCAGTTGGCAGAGCTATATACCTCCAGGATTGTCTCTTTGCATGGCATTCCACAGTTGATATCTTCAGATCATGGAAGCATCTTTACCTCTAAGTTCTGGGACTCCTTTCAGAAGGCCATGGGCACCAACATTCGCTTCAGCACAACCTTTCATCCTCAAACTAGTGGCCAAGTCGAGCGAGTCAATCAAATTCTTGAAGATATGGTCAGGGCTTGTGTCATTTCTTTCGGTATGAAGTGGGAAGATTGTCTTCCATATGCCAAGTTCTCCTACAACAATAACTTCCAAGCGAGTTCCGGCAAGGCCCCATTCGAGATTCTCTATGGCAGAAAGTGTCGTACTCCTCTTAACTGGTCAGAGACTGGTGAATGCCAACTTCTTGGCAATGACTTGATCACAGAGGCTGAAGAAATGTGCAAAGTCATTCGTGAAAATATCAAATCCGCGCAATCGCGCCAGAAGAGTTACTATGATAGCAAGCATCGTGACTTGGCTTTCGAGATCGGAGACCATGTCTACCTTCGCGTCTCTCCAATGAAAGGTACTCGCCGCTTCGGTATCAAAGGGAAGCTTGCCCCTAGATATGTGGGTCCTTTCAAGATCACTGGCAAAAGAGGCGATCTCGCCTATCAACTTGAGCTTCCATCCAACTTTCAAATGTGCACGACATGTTTCACGTGTATCAGCTTCGCAAGTGTTTCAAGACTCCTGACCGCACCATCAACTTCGAAGAGATTGATCTCCAAGAAGACTTGTCTTATCATGAGCATCCCGTTGCTATTCTTGAAGAAACTGAGCGCAAGACTCGCAACAAGTCTATCAAATTCCTGAAAGTGAAGTGGTCACATCATTCCGACCGTGAAGCCACCTGGGAACGCGAGGACGACCTCCGTTCCGAATATCCAGAGTTTTTCCAGTCCTAGATCTCGGAACGAGATCCTTTCGTAGTGGTGGAGTGTTGTAACGCCCCGTATGTAACTTGCCATATTTGTATTCCAACTCTTGCCATTTTTGGCTCTAAGTTATGCTATTCCCTCGTGGTTGGGTTTTGCCTTCGATTGGATTTTTTTCCATGTCATGCATTTCATATCATGTCATCATGTGCATCGCATTTTCATACGTGTTCGTCTCATGCATCCGAGCATTTTCCCCGTTGTCCGTTTTGCGATCCGGCACTCCTACGCCCTCCGGCGCCCCCTTTTGCCTCTTTTCGTGTGCGGGTGTTAAACGTTCTCGGATTGGACCGAGATTTGCCAAGCGGCCTTGGTATACTACCGGTAGACCGCCTGTCAAGTTTCGTGCCGTTTGGAGTTCGTTTGATACTCCAACGGTTAACCGAGGAACCGTAAAGGCCTCGTGTGTGTTACAGCCCAACACCCTTCCAAAGTGGCCCAAAAGCCATCCAAGCCCCCTCCATCCTCTCGGCCGTTTGATCAAGATTGCAAGGTCGAAAACCGCACCTCATTTGGACTCTCCTAGCTCCCTCTACCTATATATTTGCCCTCTTCCCCGAAATTTGCGGATGAAACCCTAGTCTCTTTCCCTCCACGCCACCGGACGTGTCCACTCCGCCGCCGAACGCGTCCGCCGCCGCCTTCCAGCCAATCCAGGGGTGCCACGTCACCCCGCCGTCCCTCCTCTCTCTCCTCCCCGCCGCCAGGCCCGCCGGGGC
>NC_057806.1:344810620-344828902 GCF_018294505.1 Triticum aestivum
GCCCCCCTCGACCGTGCCGCCCTGTTCCCCACGGTCGTCCGCCTCCACGCCGCGCGCTGCCCCGCCACCCGTCGCCACCGGCCGGAGCGCGCCTCCCCGCCGCAGCCGCGCCCAGATCCGGCGAGGTCCGGGACGGATCCGCTCCTCGCCGACCTCCTCCGTAGCCGCCCTCACCGGAGTTGACCTCGGGAACCATGCCTCAGATCTGGATCCAGAGAGGGTTGACCCCGAAATTCCCTCTAAGTCCTTTTTCTGTTATTTTTTTAGTCATGTTCATCACATCATAACTCTGTCATCGTAGCTCCGTTTCGTGCGTGTGGCATATCAAAATGTTCATCATGATGCCCTCTTCATTTTGTTCAATTCCACCATGCTTGTTTGAGTCCATCTTGATGCCTTAAATATTGTTGCAAGAGTGCTTCATAATGTTAGTTCCTAGTACTTAGCAGATGTTGAGCATTTGTCATTTTTGCCATGATTATTGTGTGCCTCCTATGAACTTGAGCCCTACATGTGTTTTCGGCTATGCCATGCCATCTTTACAGGGATGTATTCCATGTATTTTTGTGATCAATGTGGTGACTAGCACATGCATGCAAAGTAGCTCTCGTGATGTTGCTGATTTCAGGGACTTAGAATTCTTCTAAGTCATTTTCCCTAGTGTTATTTTTATGCCATGTATTCATGTTGCTACAGAGTGATCCATGCCTCGTTTGAGCATGTTCAGTAAGGATGATTTTGAGATATTGTTATGTTCTATCTATCCATGTCTTTGCTTGCAATTATGGAGTACCCTAGCATGACTCAATCTTGCTCTACTTTTGCTATTAAATGTTCATGGCAGATTGTTTACATGTTAATCAATTTTGCCGAGGTTGTTGTAGTTGATCCATGCATACTATAAGATTGTTCTTGCATTGGTTAGCTACTTGATCAGGTCTTCTTGATGGGTGTATGCTTAATTTGTCATGCAATGCCTTGTAATGAGTGTATCGAGCTCGCAAACATGCATACGTAACTCTGTTTTTGCCATGTCCAGTTTTCTGCCAAGTCTGAATCTGTTTACGAAACTTGCTATGTTTACATGGGTGCCATCATATTTTCTGTTCCTTTTTGGCTTATGGTCAGTAAGGGACTTTTGTTATATGCTTTGAGTAGTTTCATGTCATGCCTTGCTTTGCCATGATATATTCCTGTAGCATGTTGTTATCTTGCTCTAAACATTGCTTCCTGATGTTAATTCCTGGCATGTTATTTTCACTAAGTCTGTGAACCTGTTATCTTTTGCACTTCTGCCATGCTTGTTTGAACCTGCTATTATGTGATTAAGCCGTAGCTCAGTGTTCATATTTTGTCAAGCATCTTGAGTAGTTCACTGCCATGTGCTTTGTTGCTATGTTAGAGTGCAGTAGCTTAGTTTCTTGTTGCATTTTAGATGGCATCATGCCGTTAATCGCAGAATTGTGCCATTCTTGTTTTGCTTGCCATTTGCAAACCGTGCATCCGTTTCCGGTGATCTTCATATCGATTTCGACCGAAATCAACTCTTCTTTCCAGCGGCACTCTTGGTTTGCCAAGTTGTGGCCTGGTTCAATCTTTTCCTTCCGGAGCACGCATATGCATTGCATATTACATCCCGCATATCATGCTATGTTTTGCAACATGTTGCTTGCGCATTGCACCATGGTTGATTGTGTTTCCCTTGCTTGTGTTCTTGCCTTGGGTAGAGCCAGGAGACGAGTACGTGATCGAGGAACCCGTTGAGTACGCTTACGAGGATCAAGCTTACGTCAACTCGGAGAACTTTGCAGGCAAGATGACCATACCCTCGAAATCACTTCTATCTTTGCTTGCTAGTTGCTCGCTCTATTGCTATGCCTATGCCGCGATACCTACCACTTGCTATATCATGCCTCCCATATTGCCGTGTCAAACCTCTAACCCACCTTGTCCTAGCAAACCGTTGTTTGGCTATGTTACCGCTTTGCTCAGCCCCTCTTATAGCGTTGCTTGTTGCAGGTGAAGATTGGAGTTTGTTCCTTGTTGGAACATGATTTTTATTGGGATATCACTATTATATCTTGTTTACTTTAATGCACCTATATACTTGGTAAAGGGTGGAAGGCTCGGCCTTATGCCTAGTGTTTTCTTCCACTCTTGCCGCCCTAGTTTCCGTCATACCGGTGTTATGTTCCTTGATTTTGCGTTCCTTACGCGGTCGGGTTATAATGGGAACCACTTGACAGTTCGCCTTGAATAAAACTCCTCCAGCAAGGCCCAGCCTTGCTTTTACCATTTGCCACCTAAGCCTTTTTCCCTTGGGTTTCGCGGACTCAAGGGTCATCTTTATTTTAACCCCCCCGGGCCAGTGCTTCTCTAAGTGTTGGTCCAACCTAGAGCACCGTGCGGGGCCGTCCCTTGGCAACTTGGGTTACGTTGGCTCCTCTACGCTTAGCTTATTCGGTGTGCCCTAAGAACGAGATATGTGCAGCTCCTATCGAGATTTGTCGGCATAGCGGATGGTCTTGCTGGTCTTGTTTTACCATTGTCGAAATGTCTTGTAACCGGTATTCCGAGTCTGACCGGGTCGTCCTGGGAGAAGAAATATCCTTCGTTGACCGTGAGAGCTTGTGATGGGCTAAGTTGGGACACCCCTGCAGAGTTTTGAACTTTCGAAAGCCGTGCCCGCGGTTATGGGCAAATGGGAATTTGTTAATATCTGCTTGTAGAGAACTTGATACTTAACTTAATTAAAATGGATCAACCGCGTGTGTAGCCGTGATGGTCTCTTTTTGGCGGAGTCCGGGAAGAGAACACGGTCTCGTGTTATGCTTGAACGTAAGTAGTTTTCAGGATCACTTCTTGATCTTTGTAGTTTCTCGATCGTGTTTTGCCTTCTCTTCTCGTTCTCATTTGCGTATGTTAGCCACCATATATGCTAGTGCTTGCTACAGCTCCACCTCACTACCTTTTCCTACCCATGAGCTTAAATAATCTTGATCGCGAGGGTGTGAGATTGCTGAGTCCCCGTGACTCACAGATTACTTCCAAAACCAGATGCAAGTGCCGATGATGCCATTCCAGGGGATGCGACTGAACTCAAGTGGGAGTTCGACGAGGACTCGGGACATTACTACGTTTCCTTTCCAAACGACCAGTAGTGGAGCCCAGTTGGGGCGATCAGGGATCTTATGCATTTGGGGTTGTCTTTATTTTGGTTCTGTAGTCGGACCTTGATTGTATTCTGGATGATGTAATGCTATATTTATGTATTGTGTGAAGTGGCGATTGTAAGCCAACTCTGTACCTCTTTCTTATTCAGTACATGGGATGTGTGAAGATTACCCCTCTTGCGACATGCCTACAATGCGGTTATGCCTCTAAGTCGTGCTCCGACACGTGGGAGAGCAACGTGGGTGTTACATCTTGCTTGCTCAAAGTGCTTAGTGATATGATCCCAAACCCTCAACTACTTTCTCACATCCACATATGTCTCAAACCAAAAGTCAAACTCGGCCCCAGCGAAACTTTCTATCCGGCGCCACTGAGTTCAGTTGACATAGCCACTGCCAGAAACCCTAGTCTTTTTGGTCTCACCGATAGGGATCTCGGTCTCACCGAGATGGGAATGTAATCTCTCTGTTTCCCTTCATAACGTTTTGGTCAAACCACGATGAGTGATCGGTCCCACCGAGATTGCAATGCAAACTCTCTCTTTCCCTTTCGTAACACTTCAGTCCAACCGAGATGAGCAATTCGGTCCCACCGAGTTTGCCTGACCAACTCTCTGTTAGTCCATTACCAAAATCGGTCTCATCGAGTTTGTGTAATCGGTCTCACCAAGATTACGTTATGGCCTAACCGTAATGATATCGGTCCCACCGAGTTGACATGTCGATCCCACCGAATACCCTAACGGTCACATTTTGAACTAAATCGGTCTGACCGAGTTGTATGATTCGGTCCCACCGAGTTTGGTGATTTGTGTGTAACGGTTAGATTTTGTGTGGAGGCTATTTATACCCCTCCACCCACTCTTCATTCATGGAGAGAGCCATCAGAACATGCCTACACTTCCAACTTACATTTTCTGAGAGAGAACCACCTACACTTGTGTTGAGGTCAAGATATTCCATTCCAACCACATAAATCTTGATCTCTAGCCATCCCAAGTTGCTTTCCACTCAAATCATCTTTCCACCAAATCCAAATCCCGTGAGAGAGAGTTGAGTGTTGGGGAGGCTATCATTTGAAGCACAAGAGCAAGGAGTTCATCATCAACGCACCATTTGTTACCTCTTGGAGAGTGGTGTCTCCTAGATTGGTTAGGTGTCACTTGGGAGCCTCCGTCCAGATTGTGGAGTTGAACCAAGTAGTTTGTAAGGGCAAGGAGATCGCCTACTTCGTGAAGATCTACCCGAGTGAGGCAAGTCCTTTGTGGGCGACGGCCATGGTGGGATAGACAAGGTTGCTTCTTCGTGGACCCTTCGTGGGTGGAGCCCTCTGTGGACTTGCGCAACCGTTACCCTTCGTGGGTTGAAGTCTCCATCAACGTGGATGTACGATAGCACCACCTATCGGAACCATGCCAAAAATCTCCATGTCTCCAATTGTGTTTGCACACTCCAAACTTCTCCCTTTACCTTCATATGCAATTGTTTTACTTTCCGTTGCTATACTCTTAGAATTGCATGTGTAGGTTGTTTGCTTGACTTGTGCTAAGTTGCTAAAATCTGCCAAGAATTAAGATTGGGAAAAGGCTAGATTTTTATTTGGTCAACTAGTCTAATCACCCCCCCTCTAGACATACTTTCGATCCTACACCTTGCTTCCGCTCGCCCGCCGCCGGCGATTCCGGCCATATCTGCGGGCGGAATCGCTCCGCGGGGCCGCCCCACACCCTCCCACGCTGAGCCGCTGCACCGCTCCTCCGGATCCGGTGAGAAGAGCCGCCCCCGTCGCTGCCACCGCTGGGGATCGACCATCGCCGAGCGCACCCCCTCGTTGCCGCCCAGGATCACTCGCCACCGGTTAGTCCCTTTTTTGTGATTTTTGCGAGCTGTGTAGTAGATTGACACGCCGATGTGCGTGTAGATGGAGTTGACCCCGTGAGAGAAGTTCTTGCTATCCGATTCGTCCGATTCGGACGACTCGGATGTGGAGACCATGCTTGCGACCTTTCGGCAGCAAACATTAGCCGCGGCGCTTGCCGTGAAGGAGCATGAAGACGAGTACCGGAAGAGGAGGCGAGGACCTACTGTCGGGCGTCTATGCATTCCTCGGAATCACCATCTTGGGAATGAGATGTTGATGCAAGATTATTTTGCGGAGAATCCTACATATCCTGCACACCTCTTCCGCCGAAGGTACTGAATGCACAGATCCCTCTTTGTGAAACTTGTTGAAGCTTGCAAATTGCCGGTACTTTACTCAAAGAAGAAATGTCGTGGGCTTAAAGGAATTTAGTGCATATCAAAAAATCTCCGCAACTATACGGGTGATTGCATATGGCGTTCCGGCTGACTATGCCGATGAGTATCTTCGCATTGGTGAAGATAGCACAATTGAGTCTGTGCGTAGATTTGCGAAAGTGATCGTCCGTGTCTTTGGTCCCGAGTATCTTCGGGCACCAAATGAAAATGACACAAAGAAATTGATGGCAGCTAATGAGAGGAAATGTTGGCTTGGCATGGTAGGTAGCATTGATTGTATGCATTGGAATTGGAAAAATTGCCCCAAGGGTTGGCAAGGAATGTATTGTGGCAAGTCTCATGATGCAAAAATTGTGCTAGAGGCCGTAGCATCCGAGGATTTATGGATTTGGCATTGCTTTTTTGGTATGCCCGGCACTCTCAATGATATCAATGTGTTGCAACACTCTCATTTGCTTGCTAGGCTTGCTAGTGGTGATGCTCCTATGCAACTATACTATCAATGTGCATGAATACACAAAGGGGTACTATCTTGCAGATGGTATATACCCTCCTTGGTGCACATTTGTCAAGAGCATCAAAGAACCCAAAACAAAAAAAAAGACATTGAAAGATCATTCGGTGTTTTGCAATCTAGGTTTGCCATTGTCCGTGGTCCTGCTCGTTTTTGGGATAAGAAAACCCTGAAGAACATCATGACTTGATGTCTTATCCTGCACAATATTATTCTTAAAGATGAGAGAGGAATGAACTTAGAATTCTTTTACGACAACGTTGGTAGCCGTGTCAAACCAGCTAGAGACCCAAACCGCATTAGAGCTTTTCTTCAGACATACAAGGATATTGAAAATGCAGACACACACTTTCAACTTCAGAAAGATCTCATTGAGCACCATTGGCAAAGGGCTGGACAGTGACTAATTTTTGTATTCATTTGTATTTGTATTCATGACTAGTTTTGTATTGCATTATTTAAGTTTGCTACGATGATTTGAATAATTATTTGTAATGCGGATGATTATTGTTTTATGTTTTATTTGAATAATTCAGTTTGTTTTCGATTGTTGAATTATGTTGGATTTGATATTTGCGGGCTGATGATATGCGGGGATGCAGTGGCGCAAAGAGCAGAACCCGCATAGCCGACCCGTAAAAAAGCATATTCCGCAAATATACTTTTTTACGGATCTGTTTGGGGGGTCTGCATCTGTGCCAGCCCGCGTCGGCCCGCAAAAGTTGTTTTGCACGAACCACAAACGAGTTTTGCGGCCTGGCGGTATGCGGGGTCTGCTAGAGTTGCTCTTATAGCCCACACTATCGCCGGAGCAGAAACTCCATCCGCCCCGACCTCCTCGTCACTGCTGCGCCCGTCCCCGGCCACCGGTGCCCTTGCCGGAGCCACCTTGCCTCGCCTCCTTCTGCAGGCCCCGACGACACAAGCCCTGACGCGACCGCCCTTGGCTTGCCTGCCTTGCCTCGCGCGACCCGCATGGCCGCCGGCCATGGAGACCACCATGCTGGCCTACAGCTTTGCGCACACCGCTGCTGCCCTCCTCTGCTCTGCCTCCATTGCGTCAAGGAACCCCGGCCATCTCCTGCTCCTCGCCGACCTTCGCTGGGTGCGCCGACGCTTCCCTGTTTCAGGCCAAGACCGACACCGGCCACTGCTTCTAGCCGCGGCTCGGCCATGCACCTACAACCGGCAGCTCAAGTTGGCTCCATTCATCTCCGGTGACCTCCTGAGGCAGAGCCATGCAAGACCCCAATGCACCCGTGGGCGTCAAGTACCTCTACCAAAGACTCCCACCAAAGACACGTGAACGACTACTACCTGAAACGAGCACCACGACGACCCTCGAAGAGTTCGGATTTGTCAAGTTCATCTACGTGTGTGTACGACTACATACCCGGGATTCGTCTAGTGCCTCTACAGGAGACCCGAACGTCTACGAACGGTGGACGACACCCGAAGGCCTAGGATACCGTCAAGTACCTACACCGGCAAGGCTACACGGATGTTCGTTCCACTACTACACCGAAACGGCAAGGTCGACTATGTTTTGTTGCCCCGTCCGGAGTCGTCAAGTACCCGAAGACCATATTGGCACCAAGTACATCTACCGCCATCTTCGGAATCACTAAGAACGTCAAGCACCCCTTCGAGATGACAAGACCGACAAGTTCAATTGACCCCAAGTACCTCTCCGAAAACAAGACGTATACCGCTACCGTCGCAAGAATCGAGACCGACAAGTCCGAAGATGTAAGTACCACTCCGAACCAGGTACGACGACCGTCGCTGAAGACCCGTGTAACACAAACGTCAACTTCAACTACCGTCGCGTGAACCGCTACTTCCCACGACGACCCCATGAACAACTACTTCCCCTTCGACACGTATACCCCTACCGCCGAATTTGATCCGTTCCGATAATGCACGCTTCGAAGGTATAACCCCGAGACGACCGTCCGAGAACGAATGCTTGCGATGTTTGAGATGCTCGTGTTTGCACCGTGCCCAAATTGTTGCTCGTTTCCTTGTCGCCAAATCGTGGGACACCCGGAATCCGGGAGCGCCCCACCATCTTTTGCACGCATCCGCACACTTCTCCTTTGCATCGGTAATTCAATCGAGTTACCGGGACCGGAACATTGCCGTGACACCGTTTTCGTTATCGTTGTCGTGGCACCCTTTTTCCTTTCCACCACGGTGACAAATGTTTCTTAATGCTCTTGTCAACTGTTAATAAAAATTGCATAAACTTGAACATGTCATCCGCATCATGTTAACGACTTTAAGATGTTTAAAATTGTTGTTGCAATAAATTGCTAATGCATATGGGGATTTACCGGATTTGTTGTTTGTTATATCCGGCCGCATTTAAATTGTTTAAATGGTATAGTTTTATTATGCTTCTGTAGCGACCTGACCCGAATGGATCACGTCTACTGTGCTACGGTGTCATCCCTGGATCAGTAATGCTGACACCACACAGTACATCGAGGTTTTATAGCAGAGTTGCAATCACACACTTATTACATCGATGGCTCAAAAGAACTTATTACAATAAATATGGTTGAAGGCCATATAATATTGATAACAGCGGAAGACTCGGAAGATAAATGGGTCCATCAACTCCAGCGGCATCACTGAGTATAGAACCACGACCTAAAAGCTCTTTACTCGTCGTCTGAAAAGTCTGCAACATGAGAAGTTGCAGCCCGAAAACGGGTCAGCACATGGAAAATGCTGGCAATGTAACACATCGAGAGTAATGGAATGAAACAGCTATACTATATGCATATATGGCTAGTGGAAAGCTCTATGGTTATAGTTTTGCGTAAAGCCAGTTTTTCCCTACTGCAAAGGAATAAGTTTATTTAACTATCATGGTGGTTGTGAAACATTGAGAATGGTTGACAACATTCTCAATCCCAATTAAAAGTACAATTAAAACCCAACAACATTAATTAGAAGTAACATGTTGAGATTCACATGATATTCAAGTACTAGATTCACATGTTGGACCATTTAAGATCTTGAAACGTATGGGAGAAGTCGCTTATAAGTTGGAATTACCAGAAGGACTGTCAGGAGTTCATGATGTATTCCATGTTTCTCAGCTGAAGAAATGTCACGCCGAGATGGCGGAGATACCGCTAAGAGATACCGTGCCACTCGAAGCGACTCAGTTGAAGGACGACTTAACATATGAGGAGAAGCCAGTCAAGATTCTCGAGATTGCCAGCAGAGTTACTCGCAGCAAGGTTATCAAGTTTTGCAAAGTTCAGTGGAACCACCACTCAGAGGATGAAGCCACCTGGGAGAGAGAAGAAGATTTGCTCAAGGACCACCCTCACCTATTTTCTAGCCAACCCGAATCTCGAGGGCGAGATTCATCTTAAGGGGGGTAGGTTTGCAACATCCCAAATTTTCAATTTGGAATGTTATACATAGATCATCATGCATATCATATTTTTCTTGCATTTTGGTTGATCCTAGAAATTTCACGCAACTCAAGGACCTCCGGAGAGAGTTGGAGATTTCGTTATTTTCATATTTGAGAGTTTTCTCGAATTTTGAAAAGAGGATCATTTGATTTATTTATTTTATCTTCAATAATTTTTCCGGTGTCAAAATATATGAGAGAGGGAATAATATGACTTTCCCAAATTTAGGAAAAAATGAAGATTTAATAAATAGATCAATTTTTGTTTGCCGGAGTTTTATTTGCATTTTATTTGGATAGGGAAAAATGCGCGTTTTCGAAAATTGCATTTTAGGTCCGGAGAAAAGTTCATTTTGTTCGACTCATTTTTAGGAGTCGGATAAAATTTACTTTAGATTTTTTTGGAGTTCATTTAGTTCTCTTTTTGTTTTTCTGCGCGCGAAATCAGTTAAAAAACAAAAAAAAAACTGGACCAAGGCCGGCCAGGCCAAGGCCCAGTCGGGCCAAAGGCCACCGCCCCAGGGAGCCGCGCGCGCCTAGCGCTGGCGCAGGAGGCCGCCGCCTCGCCTCTTGCTCTAAACCGAATCCTAGTAGGACTTTGGTCCTACTTCCGTATATTCCTTTTCTATTTCTAGATCTTTTCCTTCCCTCTTTTCTATTCCTATTCCTAGTCTAATTCCTTGCCCTCTACCCCAAGTAAACCCCTCCCCTCCCCAATATAAATACCCAAGCACCCCCCCTCTAAATCATCAAACCCAAAGCCTAGAGCTCCACCACACCCCACGCCGCGCCCTACGCCACCCCACGCCGCGCCACGCCGCCACCCCACACCCGCCGCCGCCGCCTTTAGCCGCCGCCGCACCTTGCCCACGCCGCCGCCGCCCTACGTCGCCGCCGCCGGAGCCCCTCGCCGGAGACCTCGCCGAGGTTGCCCCGCGTCTCTTTTTCTCGGATCATTTTCTTCTAATCGTTCCGATTCTTTTCTTCTCTAAACCGTTCCGGTTTTCTAGATCGGTTTTTCGTTCGGTTTTCTTCTCCGAAACCCTAGATCGGATTCGTTTTCTTCTCCGATTTAGTTGCCTTTGGACCGTTCGCCGGACCGTTCGTCCTAACGAACGTGATCACCGGATTCTTCTAGGTTAACGACGTCCGTTCGTTTAACCGTTCTTCTTTTTCTTTTCGTCGGATTTATTCCGCGATCGCGATCTCAGATCCGATCTTCTTTCTACTCTTCCTTTTCGCTCGTTTATCGGAATCAGGTGATTCAAGCGCCTAGAGTTTCGTCTCGAAACCGCCGTTCCGTCTAATCAACTTGAACAAGCTTTTGCTACAGTAAAATTTTGACCTAGATTCAACTTGCTAGAACTGAGTTGTTTTCTTCTGCCGCTTGTTTTTCCGTCGTTTGTTCGGTTCGTTCTTTCTTTGCAACCGGAGTTCTTAAGTTGAACTACCTGGTTCGTTCTCTTGTTTGAGTTTTACCTGTGCATTAGATGAGTACTTATTGTATGCTTGTTTTTTGTCTGCGATAGATTACCCGGATTGCGCCGCTTGTTACTTCGAAACCCTAGGACTCGCGGATCATCAGCAAGGCAAGTAACACTTTGATCATACCTTTTCTACAACCCATGTTTTATTGCATTAGATCAATCCTCTCACATTGCATGATTAGGATCTAATTAAATTGTGGGATGGGAAGTAGATGAGGTAGTACCTATTACCTGTATTATTATGAAACCTTTGGGAGTTACTTCTACATTTGCTTATTATGCCATGTTATGCTAGTAGACGTGGATTGGGTGAGTGATATCCATGACAGATGTGAGATTGATAATTTTAATGGTTTATCTAAGGTGGCAACCTAACACACATCTGGGTGGATTGAGGCACCTGATGTCTATCAGGACTTCCCTGTTTTTTTTGACCGCCACCCAGGCTCAAAGGGATCATAAGATCTTTCATGCTAGAAACTTCCGTGTGCAGCCACATGCTACTATGGGCTCTGGCATAGTTGACTAAGTCGTGCGAACTCTTACGGGGTGGACTAGCAGATGTAGGGGATGTAGGTGTACCGGTCTACCCCACATGTAAGGTGCTAGCGCTTCTGAAAGACTGTGTCTCTGTCATCCGTTTCTCAAACACCATGTAGTGCGAGAAAACAAACGGAGGCGATCGAGTCATGTGGGGAAAAGTGCGCAAACCTCTGCAGAGTGTACAAACTAATCATGATTAGCCGTGTCCCCGGTTATGGACAACTTGAGTATCTAGTACTTGAATATCATGTGAATCTCAACATGTTACTTCTAATTAATGTTGTTGGGTTTTAATTGTACTTTTAATTGGGATTGAGAATGCTGTCAACCATTCTCAATGTTTCACAACCACCATGATAGTTAAATAAACTTATTCCTTTGCAGTAGGGAAAAACTGGCTTTACGCAAAACTGTAACCATAGAGCTTTCCACCAGCCATATATGCATATAGTATAGCTGTTTCATTCCATTACTCTCTATGTGCTACATTGCCAGCATATTCCATGTGCTGACCCGTTTTCGGGCTGCAACTTCTCATGTTGCAGACTTTTCAGACGACGAGTAAAGAGCTTTTAGGTCGTGGTTCTATACTCAGTGATGCCGCTGGAGTTGATGGACCCATTTATCTTCCGAGTCTTCCCTGTTATCGATATTATATGGCCTTCAGCCATATTTATTGTAATAAGTTCTTTTGAGCCATCGATGTAATAAGTGTGTGATTGCAACTCTGCTATAAATCCTCGATGTACTGTGTGGTGTCAGCATTACTGATCCAGGGATGACACCGTAGCACAGTAGACGTGATCCATTCGGGTCAGGTCACTACAGAGATGGTATCACAGCACACGCTGACTGTAGGACACAACCACTAAGTTAAAGCCATAGATCACCATTCTCTTCTCATTTTCTACTCCTCATCTTTTCTACTCTTAGGATGAAGGACGCGAAGATTAAGTACGCTCAACCGGATGAAGGCACACCTTTTGGATTTCACCTGAAGGAAGTCACCAAGTACATGAACATTGGATTGCCAAGCTTCACGGGAACCTTCAACGCCACTCTGCCTGAAGAGGAGCGCTGGAAGATTCAAGCTCACGTTCCGGGAAGGACATTCGCGCCAATCACGAAGCCCATAGATAGTGTTTTCAATGCACCAACCTGGAGTCTAGGAAAGAGCATGGCAGCTCATATCACCATAGGACGCATTGGAGAAGTTTACCAAGAAGACCTCAAGGACACTATCTACCAGATTTGCGGACGCCGGGATGAACAATGGGAGTTAGTCAGCACCAAGAAGGATAGATCCATTGCATCTTTCATCCAGGAGTTAAACCAGCACATTCGACGCCACGAGAACCAGATGTGCAATGACATGATAGAGTTGAAGAATGCGAAGGCAAGGATCATCGAGCTAGAAGGAGAACTGAAGTCTACACGCAAGGACTACATGGACGAGATCGTAGCTCTAGCAAGGCACAATTGCGATCTTAAGCAGGAGATTGAAGAACTCAAGAGGAAGTTAGCATCCATGAAGGAAGAAGACGAGTACATCGCATGTCCGGACAACTACATCATCATCGACGACACCGATTCGGATCCAAGTGAACCCGACTTTGAAGACGAAGCTGGAGCAGATATCATGGAGTCTTCCACCGGTTCAAATTTCTAGATGACCACCAGATAGTAGTAGTATTCCCCCATGTAAACACAATATAGTCGAGCACTTTTGCGATAGATAGACCGTTTGTAAGCCCTTGTTTGATTGATTGAAGTGATTTTGTGTGCATTTGCTCATGTGCATATGGGTAGTGTTTTCCCTTTAGACCCCCTCTATTCTTATATCTCGTCTTTTCTAAACCCTCAGATGCCTTCGAGACGTGACAATGGATTTCCACCGGAGCTCACTCAGTTGATCCAGCAGCAGAGTCAATTGATGCAGATGTTAGTTCAGAACCAACAGAACAACAACCACAACCCACCACCACCACCACCTGTTGACCACTTAGCCCGTTTCCTTAGGCTGAACCCGCCGGTGTTTTCCAGTAGCACCGAGCCAATAGTAGCAGACGATTGGCTCTGCAAGATAGGAAGGGAGCACTGCAGGATGCACGGATGGTGAGAAAGTGAAATTTGCCGCTCACCAGCTTGACGGACCCGCGGCAGCATGGTGGGAGAATTTCACAGCCACTTACCCAGTTGACACTCTCACATGGGATCAGTTTCAGCAAGCTTTCCGCACTGCCCATGTTTCAGCAGGAGCTATGGCCATAAAGAAGCGTGAGTTTCGTAACTTACGCCAAGGAGGAAGGACAGTTGGCCAATACGTTGACGACTTTAGCAAGTTAGCACGTTATGCCCCAGATAACGTTGCTACGGATGCTGCTAAGCATGAGAAGTTTCTGGAAGGATTGAATGATGAGCTAAGCATGCAGTTGATGGTAGCGAGTTTCAACAACTACCAGGAGTTGGTAGATCGTGCCATCATGATTGAAGGGAAGCAACAGCAGATTGAGAACCGTAAGAGGAACTATGGACAGGGGAAGTGTAACTCTGGATCCCAGCAGAAGCCCCATTTTACCCCTAAACCGGGATTTAAGTTTCAGCACACCCATGGAGGAGGAAGCCCGCACAACCATAATGGCCACAAGAATGGTAATGGGAATGGAGGAAGCAACGGCCAGAAGCGGACAACCCCATCGACCCCAACCAAGAGAGACCTGAGTCAAGTCACCTGTTTCAAGTGTTCGAAGACCGGACATTATGCCAATGAATGCCCAGAAGGCCAGAATGGAAATGGCAATGGAAGCTCTGGAAAGAAGCCGAACCCTTTCAATAGGGGACAGGTGAACCACGTTAATGTGGAGGAGATTGAAGATCAGCCTGATGCAGTAATAGGTAAGTTTTTGGTTAAGTCATTTACTGCACTCGTTCTTTTTGATACTGGTGCATCGCATTCATACATATCAAGGGGATTTGTGGAAAAGTATAGCCTGCCCACTAGGATTCTTAAAACACCTATGCTAGTAAGCTCGCCAGGAGCAGAGTACATGGCCAGACAAGGATGTTTTCAAGTACCATTGAGTATAGGAAGGCATGTATTCCCAACGGATTTAATTATTCTGGAATCCCAAGGGTTGGATGTGATTCTTGGTATGGATTGGCTGTCGATGTATGGAGGAAACATCGATTGCGCCAGTAAGACAATTTTGCTTACCACACCAGAAGGAAGAAGGATCAAGTATGTATCCCGGCATGTGCCAAACAGGACACAAGTGAATTGCCTAACAGGAGTTGTGCAGGAGGAAGTACCAGTGGTAAAGGATTTTCCTGATGTATTTCCTGAGGAATTACCAGGCATGCCACCGGATAGAGACATTGAGTTTTTGATTGAGTTATTGCCAGGTACAGGCCCAATATCGAAGCGACCGTACCGGATGCCAGCAAAGGATTTGGTGGAAATTAAGAATCAGATTAAGGAGTTATTGGATAAAGGTTACATTCGCCCAAGTTCTTCGCCTTGGGGATCACCCGTACTTCTAGTGGAAAATAAGGATGGATCATTAAGGATGGTTGTAGATTATCGGGGATTGAATGAAGTAACCATCAAGAATAAGTACCCACTGCCAATGATCAACGATCTGTTTGATCGGTTGCAAGGAGCTAAAGTGTTTTCCAAGATCAATTTGCGATCAGGGTACCATCAGTTGAAGATTCGAGAGCAGGACATACCTAAGACAACATTCACCACAAGATATGGACTGTATGAGTATACCGTTATGTCATTTGGATTGACTAACGCGCCTGCCTATTTTATGAACCTGATGAACAAAGTGTTTATGGAGTTTTTGGATAAGTTCGTCGTAGTGTTCATTGATGACATCCTAGTTTATTCGAAGAATGAAGAGGAGCATAAGGAACATTTGCGTTTGGTTTTGGAGAAACTAAGGGAACATCAGTTATACGCCAAATTCAGCAAATGTGAGTTTTGGTTGAAGGAAGTTGGATTCCTCGGACACGTTATATCCGGAGAAGGTATAGCAGTTGACCCCACAAAGGTTGAGACCGTAACCGAATGGGAAGCACCAACAACAGTTGGAGAGATCCGGAGTTTTCTTGGACTCGCAGGATACTACCGGAGATTCATTGAGAACTTTTCAAAGATTGCAAAGCCTATGACTGAATTGTTGAAGAAGGATACTAAGTTCAAATGGACCGAGGAGTGTGAGGCTAGTTTCCAGGAGTTGAAGAAATGTTTGGTTACCTCACCAGTATTGATCTTGCCAGATCAGACCAAGGATTATGAGGTGTATTGCGATGCTTCACGTCGAGGACTTGGAGCAATGCTTATGCAGGAAGGAAGAGTTGTTTCGTATGCTTCACGGCAACTGAAGCCTCATGAGTTGAATTATGCCACGCATGATTTGGAGTTAGCAGCCGTAGTGCATGCATTGAAGACGTGCATACATTTCCTCATTGGAAATCATTGTGAGGTGTACACGGATCACAAGAGTTTGAAGTACATTTTCACGCAGAAGGAGTTGAACCTCCGACAAAGGAGATGGTTGGAGCTCATCAAGGATTATGACATAAGATTGCATTACCATCCCGGAAAGGCTAATGTAGTAGCTGACGCATTGAGCCATAAGAGCCATGTCAATACGATAATGACGGGAGAAGTACCCAAGGAGTTAGCAGAAAACCTTCGGAACTATTTCCAAACATATCCGAGAGGCTATGTAGCAGCGTTGGAGATTCAGTCAACATTGATGGATAGAATCAGAGAAGCTCAGAAATCTGACAAGGAGATTGCAGCTATAAAGGAGAAACTTAGCAAAGGAAAAGCTAAGGGATTTCGTGAGGATGAACACGATACCTTATGGTTTGAAGACCGTGTTTATGTGCCCAATGACCCGGAGACCAGGAAGTTGATTTTGCAAGAGGCACATGATTCACCGTATTCGATTCACCCAGGGAATACCAAGATGTATTTGGATTTGAAGGAAACATTCTGGTGGACCGGAATGAAGAAGGATATTGCAGCATATGTAGAAGTTTGTGACGTATGTCAGAGAGTAAAGGCAGAGCATCAAAAGCCAGCGGGATTGTTACAACCATTGCCGATACCCGAATGGAAATGGGATAAGATAGGCATGGATTTTATCACAGGACTACCCAGGACGAAAGCAGGATATGACTCGATATGGGTAGTAGTTGATCGTTTGACGAAGGTAGCACATTTTATTCCAGTTAAGACCACTTACACCAGTGCTAAGTTGGCGAAGATATACATGACTAGAATCATTTGTTTGCATGGAGTTCCGAGGAGTATCGTATCAGATAGAGGAACCCAATTTACCTCAAAGTTTTGGAATCAGTTGCATGAAACTTTAGGAACCAGACTAGAGTTCAGCATAGCTTTTCACCCGCAGACAGATGGATAGACCGAGAGAGTCAATCAGATTTTGGAGGATATGCTGAGAGCTTGTGCACTAGATTATGGATCTAGCTGGGACGATAACTTGTCGTATGCGGAGTTTTCTTATAACAACAGCTATCAAACCAGTTTGAAGATGGCACCTTTCGAAGCTTTATACGGAAGGAGGTGCAGGACACCGTTGTCATGGAACGAAGTTGGAGATCGTCAATTCTTTGGACCAGATTTGATTAAGGAGTCTGAACGGAAAGTTAAGTTGATTCGTGATAGGCTCAAGGTAGCCCAGTCCAGGCAGAAGAGCTACGCAAATTCAAAACGCAAGGACACAGTTTACGAAACCGGAGACAGAGTTTATCTTCGAGTATCCCCACTTCGAGGAGTTAAGCGCTTTGGAGTTAAGGTAAAGTTAGCACCGCGTTTCGTTGGACCGTTTAAGATCTTGAAACATATGGGAGAAGTCGCTTATAAGTTGGAATTACCAGAAGGACTGTCAGGAGTTCATGATGTATTCCATGTTTCTCAGCTGAAGAAATGTCACGCCGAGATGGCGGAGATACCGCTAAGAGATACCGTGCCACTCGAAGCGATTCAGTTGAAGGACGACTTAACATATGAGGAGAAGCCAGTCAAGATTCTCGAGATTGCCAGCAGAGTTACTCGCAGCAAGGTTATCAAGTTTTGCAAAGTTCAGTGGAACCACCACTCAGAGGATGAAGCCACCTGGGAGAGAGAAGAAGATTTGCTCAAGGACCACCCTCACCTATTTTCTAGCCAACCCGAATCTCGAGGGCGAGATTCATCTTAAGGGGCGTAGGTTTGTAACATCCCAAATTTTCAATTTGGAATGTTATACATAGATCATCATGCATATCATATTTTTCTTGCATTTTGGTTGATCCTAGAAATTTCACGCAACTCAAGGACCTCCGGAGAGAGTTGGAGATTTCGTTATTTTCATATTTGAGAGTTTTCTCGAATTTTGAAAAGAGGATCATTTGATTTATTTATTTTATCTTCAATAATTTTTCCGGTGTCAAAATATATGAGAGAGGGAATAATATGACTTTCCCAAATTTAGGAAAAAATGAAGATTTAATAAATAGATCAATTTTTGTTTGCCGGAGTTTTATTTGCATTTTATTTGGATAGGGAAAAATGCGCGTTTTCGAAAATTGCATTTTAGGTCCGGAGAAAAGTTCATTTTGTTCGACTCATTTTTAGGAGTCGGATAAAATTTACTTTAGATTTTTTTGGAGTTCATTTAGTTCTCTTTTTGTTTTTCTGCGCGCGAAATCAGTTAAAAAACAAAAAAAAAACTGGACCAAGGCCGGCCAGGCCAAGGCCCAGTCGGGCCAAAGGCCACCGCCCCAGGGAGCCGCGCGCGCCTAGCGCTGGCGCAGGAGGCCGCCGCCTCGCCTCTTGCTCTAAACCGAATC